>NW_027445879.1:192500-215000 GCF_038048845.1 Mixophyes fleayi
TAGGCAACCCTGGCCGAAGGGTTAGGGTTAGGGTTAGGGTTAGGCAACCCGGACATATTAGGGTTAGGGTTAGGGTTAGGCAACCCTGGCCGAAGGGTTAGGGTTAGGCGACCCTGGCCGAAGGGTTAGGGTTAGGGTTAGGCAACCCTGGCCGAAGTGTTAGGGTTAGGGTTAGGGTTAGGGGTTAGGGTTAGGGGTTAGGGTTAGGGAACCCTGGCCGAAGTGTTAGGGTTAGGGTTAGGGTTAGGGAACCCTGGCCGAAGTGTTAGGGTTAGGGTTAGGGTTAGGGTTAGGAAACCCTGGCCGAAGTGTTAGGGTTACTGTTAGGGTTAGGGTTAGGGTTAGGGTGAGCACCTCTGTCCCGGACATATCACTCCAGGGTTAGGGTTAGGGTTAGGGTTAGGCAACCCTGGCCGAAGGGTTAGGGTTAGGGTTAGGGTTAGGCAACCCGGACATATTAGGTTTAGGGTTAGGGTTAGGGTTAGGCAACCCTGGCCGAAGGGTTAGGGTTAGGGTTAGGCGACCCTGGCCGAAGGGTTAGGGTTAGGGTTAGGCAACCCTGGCCGAAGTGTTAGGGTTAGGGTTAGGGTTAGGGGTTAGGGGTTAGGGTTAGGGAACCCTGGCCGAAGTGTTAGGGTTAGGGTTAGGGTTAGGGGTTAGGGTTAGGGGTTAGGGCTAGGGTTAGGGAACCCTGGCCGAAGTGTTAGGGTAAGGGTTAGGGTTAGGAAACCCTGGCCGAAGTGTTAGGGTTACTGTTAGGGTTAGGGTTAGGGTTAGGGTTAGGGTGAGCGCCTCCGTCCCGGACATATCACTCCAGGGTTAGGGTTAGGGTTAGGGTTAGGCAACCCTGGCCGAAGTGCTAGGGTTAGGGTTAGGGTTAGACAACCCTGGCCGAAGTGTTAGGGTTAGGGTTAGGGTTAGGGGTTAGGGTTAGGGTTAGGCGACCCTGGCCGAAGGGTTAGGGTCCCGAATTAGGGTTAGGGTTAGGGTTAGGGTTAGGCAACCCTGGCCGAAGGGTTAGGGTTAGGCAACCCGGATATATTAGGGTTAGGGTTAGGGTTAGGCAACCCTGGCCGAAGTGTTAGGGTTAGGGTTAGGGTTAGGCGACCCTGGCCGAAGGGTTAGGGTTAGGGTGAGCTGCAGCTGCAGCGGCAGGCTTTTCTCCAAGTCCGCGACGGAGCCAGCCGCCCAGAGGCACCTTCGCCCAGGCACTCGCAGCAGTTTTTGTCACTCCAGGCCAAACTGTCGGTTTGTACTTGAGCGTCGGACTTAGGGTTAGGGTTAGGGTTAGGGTTAGGGTGAGCTGGAGCTGCAGCGGCAGGCTTTTCTCCAAGTCCGCGACGGAGCCAGCCGCCCAAAGGCACCTTCGCCCAGGCACTCGCAGCAGTTTTTGTCACTCCAGGCCAAGCTGTCGGTTTGTACTTCCGCGTCTGGCTGCCCCCGGGCCGGGGGATCCAGGGCGGAAGGCCCGACGAGGACGGATTCGGCCGCCGGGGCCGACCCCGGGTTCCAGAGGGCCGGCCGCGTCCCGAACCCAGCCCCCCGGACTGGCGCGCGGGGCAAACGCAATAAGACACACTTTGGGATTCTCCGAGCGGGACTCTGAGCGGCGAGCGATTTCTCTCTCTCCACTGGGCTGGCCGGGGGGGAGTCTTAGGCAAGTCGACCCAAATGCCTTGCAGGGGTGAGGCCCCAAAGACTCAAAGACCAAGGGGCACAAGCCGGGCAAGCTCGTAGGGAGCGAGCGCCCCCCGGGGGCTGAATCTGGGAAAAATGGCCAGGGACCTCCCCGACCACAGGGAAACCCGCCGGGAGGCTCCCCGCAGGCCGGGGGACCTCTGGGGCCAGGGGCCCCCGGGGGCCAAATCTGGGAATAAGGCCCAGGGACCTCCCCGACCACCGGGGAACCCGCCGGGAGGCTCCCCGCTGGCCGGGGGACCTCTGGAGCAAGGGGGCCCCGGGAGCCAAACCTGGGAGAAAGGCCCAGGGACCTCCCCGACCGCCGGGGAGCCGTCGGTTTTTGCTCGCACTCCCTCGCGGCTGCCGCGTCGTAGGCCACCCCCCGGGCCGGGGGATCCAGGGCGGAAGGCCCGATGAGGACGGATTCGGCCGCCGGGGCCGACCCCGGGTTCCAGAGGGCGGCCGCGTCCTGAACCCGGCCCCCCGGACTGGCGCGCGGGGCAAACGCAATAAGACGCGCTTTGGGATTCTCCGAGCGGGACTCTGAGCGGCGAGCGATTTCTCTCCCTCGGGAGGATTTCTCTCAGCCCGCGTCGACGTCCCCCGCGAGTCGACTCTCTCCGATCGACCAGGCACCCCGCTTCCCGGCGGGGAGGGACGGTCGCCAGGCGGGGCCCCGGGGGGTCCCGCCGCTGGCGCGACCGCCACCCTCCCGTCCGCCCCGGAAGCGGCCCCACCCCACCCGTAAAGGCGGCCGCTCGAGGCGCGTCCCCATCCCCGGCGCCGGGGAGAGGCCGGACGCCGCTCCCCGCGGCAGAGTCTGCCCCGACCCGCCCCGACCCCCAGGCGCCCGAAACGGCCGGAGCCCGGGCTGGGGATGGGCGGGCGCCCTCGGCACCGTGAGGCGCGCCCGACCCTGACACCCCCCGGGTCCACCCCGGCGGAGCGCACTAGTTCCCCCCGCTGACCCGTCGTCCCCCACCGCTGCCGCCCGGCAGCTGCCCACGCCAGCGCGGGCCCGGCCCGCCCCCCGCCCGGCCCTCGGAGCCTCCCTGAGGCGAACCGGGGTTGAGCCAGGCGGCGGGAGCGGGCCGGGGGGAGGGTGGGGCGAAGCGGATGGTCCAGCCCCCCGCGAGAGGCCGGTGGCGACAGCCCCGGCTCACCTCCCTGGGGCCGGTCCGCCGCCCGACCCCCCTCCCCAGAGGCTTACCCCCTCAGCTCCCCCCCCCATTCCTGGAGGGAAAGCTACCTGGTTGATCCTGCCAGTAGCATATGCTTGTCTCAAAGATTAAGCCATGCACGTGTAAGTACACACGGCCGGTACAGTGAAACTGCGAATGGCTCATTAAATCAGTTATGGTTCCTTTGATCGCTCCACCCGTTACTTGGATAACTGTGGTAATTCTAGAGCTAATACATGCCGACGAGCGCTGACCCCCCGGGATGCGTGCATTTATCAGACCAAGACCAATCCGGGGCGCCCCGGCGGTGTTCCGGGCCTCGGCCCGGGCCCGCCGGCCCCCGGCCGCTTTGGCGACTCTAGATAACCTCGGGCCGATCGCACGTCCCCGTGACGGCGACGATACATTCGGATGTCTGCCCTATCAACTTTCGATGGTACTTTCCGCGCCTACCATGGTGACCACGGGTAACGGGGAATCAGGGTTCGATTCCGGAGAGGGAGCCTGAGAAACGGCTACCACATCCAAGGAAGGCAGCAGGCGCGCAAATTACCCACTCCCGACTCGTGGAGGTAGTGACGAAAAATAACAATACAGGACTCTTTCGAGGCCCTGTAATTGGAATGAGTACACTTTAAATCCTTTAACGAGGACCCATTGGAGGGCAAGTCTGGTGCCAGCAGCCGCTGAGGTAGGACGTGTTTTGGAGAGCTCAGCAACTAGACTTAGCTTTGATACTGATCCCAGCTATAGATGGAGGATCCTGGGGGAGGAGTGGTGGAGAGCCCCCAGGCTTCTAGGCCTGAATCACCCAGTATGGAAGAGGTTTCTAGCGTGAGGCCTAATACCAGCTTGGCCGGAGCTAGGAACCAGCAAAACAACGGACTGACCGCAGAGTCTGCCCTGGACAGGGAAATGGACGTGGAACCCGGTACCGGCCCAAGCGCTGCCATCCTTGAGCCGCCCCGTATGAAGATTAATGCGGGGGACCAAGAACCGGGAGCCGGCCTAGTGGAGCAACTAGGTACGGGGAAACTGAGTATGCAGACGGGTGTGCGGAGGCCGCCCCGTATGAAGATTAATACGGGGGACCAAGAACCGGGAGCCGGCCTAGTGGAGCAACTAGGTACGGGGAAACTGAGTATGCAGACGGGTGTGCGGAGGCCGCCCCGTATGAAGGTTAATACGGGGGACCAAGAACCGGGAACCGGCCTAGTGGAGCAACTAGGTACGGGGAAACCAAGCATGCAGACAAGCGTACAGAGTGATGCGTGTGAACCTGCCATCCTTGAGCCGGCCCATATGAAGATTAATATCGGGGGCCAAGAACCGGGAACCGGCCTAGTGGAGCAACCAGGTACCGGGAAACCAAGCATGCAGACAAGCGTACAGAGTGATGCGTGTGAACCTGCCATCCTTGAGACGGCCCGTATGAAGATTAATACGGGGGACCAAGAACTGGGAACCGGCCTAGTGGAGCAACTAGGTTCGGGGAGGAAGGCGGCAGGCAAACTATGTTTACAGACAAGCGCAGATTTGGATACTAAGCCGGAGGAACCGATAGACCCGGCGACCTTCAGCCTGCCGGAATCAGAAGACAGCGAGCAGGAGGAGACGGACGCCGAGACCAGGATCGGAGTATTGGAAGCAGAGGTAGAAGGATTGGAGCGGATGATTGCCAAAAAGAAAAAGAAGAGAAACCGGGCGTATAGCCGGGACCGAGTGATCATCTCGGCTGAAATAGATGACCTGATGGAGGCTGTAAAGGTGAAGGTAAATTTATTGGAAGCATTGAGAGCCGCCATGGACACTGCTAACCTGAAGGACTCGGCGGCATTGCCTCCGAACGAGGTAGTTGTGGCCCAGGAGGACAGTGAGGACGGTGGATTATACGAGACCATCCGTGCTATGGAGGGGGAGCAGAAGTCCGTGAAGGGCCCGGGGAAAACGGAAGGCGGACCCGAGGGTAGTGCGGCACTGTTCCCTGGGGAAGGAAGCATGATGCACCCCCGGCAGCCTGGAGTCTTGCCTGGAGAAGCTGGAAGTGAGTACCCGGACGCCCGGAGACTGGTGAGTTTAAACGTAGCTGTTATCCCAAATACTATCAATGTCAATACGGATGATATAACATGTAATAATGCTAGTTTATGTGTGGATGCAAAAGCTGGCTTAAAGATCGGGGCAGAGGCTAGTTGCGAAGTGGTGGCGCGTTCCCCTGTAGCGCAGCCGAGCAACAGCCAAAGCCCAGTGATCGGTGCCAGTGCGTCCAAGTCCGTTTGTACGGTGGTAGCAGTAGGAAATGTTATAAGTGATAATGCTGTCAATGTCAATTCGGATGTTATAACATGTAACAGTACTGGTTTAAGTATGGATGCAAAAGCTGGCTTAAAGATCAGGGCAAAGGCTTGTTGCGGAATGGTGGCGCGTTCCCCTGCAGCGCAACCGAGCGGCAGCCAAAGCCCAGTGATCGGTGCCAGTGCGTCTAAGTCTGATTGTACCGTGATAACAGTAGGAAATGTTATAAGTGTTAATACTGTCAATGTCAATTCGGATGCTGCAAAAGTTGAGAATAAGATGTCAGTGAGCGATGTAGGTGTGGTGGGCACTGACGCTGGCACCTATGACACAGCGAATCTGACAGCCCAAGGTGGCGTACCCAAGGCTGGGAAAATAAATGTGGTGGGGGACAAAAGTGTTATAATGGGTAGCAATGCGGGTCCCAGCGCAGTTCAAGAGAGGGTCATTGAGACAATTTTTGGCCCACTAGTTGTGTCAGACAGGGCAAAGAGGGCGGCAGAACTAATAGAGAAGGCATCAAAGTCCATGCCTGGCATTCTGGGGGATGGTAGGCAGTTGGCACCTCACGCCAGGGAAGGGGGGTCTGGGTCCCGGCTGGAGGTAAGGGGTCCTGAACCTAGCAATATTGGTGACAGAAGCCAGTCAGAAGAAAGGGGTCAAGTGGCAGACCCAAGCCCATTGCCCGGTTTAAAATCATACGCTGGGGCTGTAGCGGGCCCGAGCTCCCTGGGGGGAGGGGCTAACGCCACGCCCAGGTCGCAAGGGCCAATGGGGGCTCAACCCTTTAGGAGACGGAATGTAGTACAACTAAAGTTCATGGGGAAAGATCCCCCCAACAGGTCTGATTTTTTAAAGAGTTTCCTACACACCTTTGGGTTTGTCCCGGCGGATCTCTTCGCCTGCATCCACCCTGTCAGTACAGCCGAATACGACGTTAGCTTCATGTCGTACCAAGGGCTACAGGCCTTCTGGAATCGGTGGGGTGGGTGTAGGCTGAAGGATCCGTGGACGGGGTTTAAAGCCCTAGCAATTACCCGGCAAGAAAAGGTGAAGGTGACAATCCTGGTAAGAAATGAATCGATTCCTGCGGCAGACTTGAGGTTTTGGATTGGGAGATATGCCATGTTAACATCGCCCTTAGTCAAAGTGCCGGATCCAAGCCATGGGGTCTGGGGTGGCGGATGGTCCACCACGGTAGATCTCAAAAGCACGGAGGCTGGCCTGGTGCACTTGCCCTCAGCGGCTTTCATTGGCCGCGACAGGATCCAATGCTTCTACCCAGGTCAGCCGAGGATGTGCCACAAGTGTGGGGACTTCCGCCACCTCAGCATGAATTGCCCCCAGCAAAAGTGTGGGCATTGTGGGGACACAGGTCACGAGACTAAGTCATGCAGTCAGATCAGGTGTAACCTGTGCGGAGTCATCGGCCACCCATTCAGTAGGTGCCCCCATGCGGCGCATAATGGGGGGTACACGGATGCAGAACTGGTAGAGGTGATGGAGGTGGTGGAGAGTGAGGAGAGCAGGGTGGAACAGAGGGAACTGGCAGTACTGAGAGACCTCCCCCCTTCGTGGTCCCCCCTCCCTTCCCCCCTCCCCCCAGGGGTTGTGGCGGTGGCTGAGAGCCTTACAAGTAAGGTGGTTGAGTGCCCTGTAAGTGAGGTGGGTAAGAGCCCGGCAAGTGAAGGGGTTGAGTGGTCAAAACCGAGGAAAGCCAAGGGTAAGAAAAAACATACCGAAAAAGAGGTAGTGGTACTATCTAACAAATTCCAATTTCTCACTAGTAGCGAGGAGAGCATGGATGAGGGGGAAATAGTGAGAGTGGCAGGAGGGGAGCTAGTTCAAAGGGCAACCAGGAAAAAACAAAAGTCAAGAAGATCAAGAGAGATGTCATTGGGGGAGATAGCGAAGGTAAAAAAAAGATCTGAAAATATAAAAACAACGGCACGTTCCTTCCTGAAAGATAACACGAAAGCGTCTCTGGAGGCCTCTGAGGGGAAAGAGGCAGCAGACTTAAAAATACAGGCCCAGCCCACAAGTAGTGTCGTTGAGGAAGAGCCTCCTGTTAAGGGTCGGGTAAGAGTGAAGAGAGTACCTGAAAGGGAGGACACAGTCCCTGTTCTACGTATGGAGGACCCTCCACTAGGCCCTATAGGTCCCTTTCCTGATAACCTCATAGGTCCTCAGGGTGTTTCTTCTGACCTGTCTGGCGACCCGAGTAGCCAGAGGGGGAGGGATAGGGAACGGGAGACCAATGATCCTGGTGGGTCAGTAGGGGAGTTAACAAAGGTAGGGGCTGTCCCCCGGTCAGAGGAGGAGACAGTCCTGGTAGAGGGACTTTCCCTTCCAGCAGGCGTAAGTTATAAACGTTTCGGGTCCTCAGATGAGGACTCGGAGAGGAAAATAAAAAAGAAGTGAGTTGTTACTACTGTCTATAACTCTGAAGGATGGCTTCCCAGCCCATAAGATTTGCCACCATTAATGTGGCATCTATCCTTTCCGAGCGTGCTCGTTACATGGCCTATGATTTTTTCAACACGATTGAGGTTGATTTTTTGTTTTTGCAAGAGACCAGATTGAGTCAGCTTGCTGACGTACACAAAGCAAAGAGAGAGTGGAGGCGGGGGCCCTCCTACTGGTCTCTTGCGGCCGAGCCGTACGGTGGGCTGGCGGTACTTTTTACCGGCATGATAACCATTCAGCGAGTTATCGAGCTTGAGGTAGGTAGGTGCATGGTGTTGGATGTCAATCTGAGGGGGCACGACCTGAGGCTGATCAATATTTACGGCCCACAAACAAAGTGGGATCGGAAGTGCCTCTTCAGGGCGATAAAGCCATACCTTTTTTCGGCCCGACAGATAGTCTTTGGTGGTGATTTCAACACCATTACTAGGACAAAAGACAGGGGAGGTTCAAAGACTACGTTGGGCTATGACTCCCTTTTTCTAAATAGCATGGTTAGACAGGCTGGTCTGGTGGATGTTCATGTTCGCCATTCTCCGGACCACACGGGTTTCACTTACTTCAGAGGTAATTGTAGGTCTAGGATAGATAGGGTTTTTGTTAAGGAAAGCTCGAAAACCTCGGCTCCGGAGCTGAGGCCGGTAGAGTTTTCCGACCACGTTTACCTATCTATGTCCTTGAATGCTTCGGAGTCCCTTCGGAAGGGTAGGGGTCTGTGGCGCCTGAACTCTAAGCTCCTAGAAGAGGAGGTGATAAGACAGTCTTTTAGGGACTTTTTTGAAACCCAGGAAACACTTTTGGAGGCAGGTTGGGGTAGGTCTGAATGGTGGGAGATACTGAAGAAGAGGACCCGGAGCTTTTTTCAGGGCCTCGTAGCCAGAAACAATTGTTTAAAAGAGAACACCTACGTGGCACTGAGGAGAAAACTCGGATTCCTGATCTCTGGACAGGGAGACAATGGGGAGATCTCCCGGGTGAAGGCTCGGATGAGGGAGATACAGTATGACCGGTATGCTTCCTTGATTCTGGAGAGGGATTATGGGAAGTACCATTCGCCCGACCCTTTTCAGAGTTGTAGGAACTCGGTAGATGCTAAGGAGGTGAGAGGCTTGCGCGACGCTGGGGGTGTCCTGAGGGAGGAGAAGGAGGGCATTCTTGACGTTGTGCGGTCTTTCTACTCCGACCTCTTGTCCGAGAAGTCACTTGACAAAGAAAGGAGGGACCAGTTTTTAAGGGAAACCCCTGGCCTTGAGGATTTTAGCGGCTCGCTTGAGTCTTTGGGGGATGAGATAACGGTGGACGAAGTCAGGATGGCAATTGATGGGTTGTCTGCCAAGAAAGCCCCAGGCCCGGATGGTCTAACATCCGAATTTTATAAGACCTTTGGGGACATCCTGGCTCCGCGCCTTGTGGAGGTCTTTAATGAGAGCCTGGGCAGAGGTTTACTACCTCCCTCCATGAGGGTCTCTGCTCTTATCTTGTTGTCCAAAGGGAAGGATCAGTCGTGTGTTGAGAACTGGCGCCCCATAGCTCTTCTCAACACCGACAGAAAGATTCTGGCGAAGGTGCTATTTTGTAGAGTGATGCAGGTTTCCGGTCGGTTGCTCTCTCCTTTTCAGCATTGTACTGTGAAGGGTCGAAACACTTTCAGTGCTGTCCTGGCGGTGCGGGAGGCTTTTGAGCGGTGCTGTGCTGGGGGAGAGGGAAGGTACCTTTTGGCATTAGATCAGTCGAAGGCTTTTGACAGGGTAAATCATGAGTACCTTTGGGCTCTGCTTCTGAGGTATGGTCTTCCAGTCCGGGTGGTGAATTGGCTACGTACTATTTACAAGCAGGCCGAGAGCTTTCCTCTTGTGAATGGTTGGGTGGGTCCGTCCTTCGGGGTCAGCTCTGGAGTACGACAAGGTTGTCCCCTGAGCCCCCTTCTGTATGTGTTTGCCATAGATCCCTTCGTCAGAAGGGTTGGTGGCAGCTCGTTGGGGGGAGTGCTGTTGGGTCCGGAGTGTCCCTTGAGGGTCGTGGCCTACGCCGACGATGTTACTGTTGTTTTGTCGAGTTCTGCAGAAGCTGAGGAGGTAACGACTCTGGTCTGTGGGTATTCCGAAGCCAGTGGCTCGTTGGTAAACCAGGAAAAGAGTAAAGTTTTCTGGATGGGGAAGGAGGACTGTGAATTCAGTCTCCCAGACAGTCTTCCCCGGGCTAGTGACAAGATTAAAATCTTAGGGATCCAATTCGGTCATGGTGATTATGCCAAACAAAATTGGGTATTAAGGCTGGAAGAAGCTTCCCGGAAGGTAGAGAGCTGGAAGAGGTGGAAACACTCTCTCCGGGAAAGGGTGGACCTGATCAAGACCTTCCTGATCCCGGTATTCCTGTACATCAGCTACGTGTGCCTTTTGCCGGAGTCTTTATGGTCTAGGGTGTATGCAGTTTTCTTCCAGTTACTCTGGGGGAATAGGCTAAACCTGGTCAAGCGGGCTGTGACCTACCGTCTGAGGAAGGATGGGGGCCTGGGTATGATTAACCCAGTGCTTTTCTTTACATCAACTTTCCTAAAGTTGCATCTGAGTAGTCTCCTAGTTGAGACCCCTCCTCAGTGGGTGGGAGGCTTCAGGGTGTGGGTGGATCCCTTTCTCAGTTCATGGTATGGTGGAGGCACTGTTAAAAGCTTCCGGGTCAGGCATGGATATCTCCCGACCTACGTTGTCCTGGGTTTGAAAATGACAAGACGTTGGGGCTTGGGGGCGGGGGAAGTCAGGAGCTCTTCTAGAAGGGAGTTGGAGAAGAGAGTCCTGCACTCCCACTTCTGGGTCCCGTTGTCACTGAGAGACTGCCCAGGTGATGTGAGTTCGGTGGGGCTTTCCCTGATAAACTCGGGGAGAATCCCGCTGAAGCTTTGGGACATTGCCTGGCTCTCCTTCCAAGGGAGACTTTATGTGAGAGGGAACCTCAAGTATAGAAATGTCGATGATCGCGGTTGCCCGCGGGAGGAATGTCTAGGGGTGGAGGAGACTATGGACCATTTTTTGCTTGAGTGTCCCTTCAACATAGAGATTTACAAGAGAGTCTCCAGGTCGCTGGGGATCCCCTGCCTTTCGGGGCTTAGTTACCCTGAATGGGTCTACGGGGCATTCAAGGCGAGGTGGAGGGCTTTTGATTTGTGCACTCTTTTCCTAGTCAGTTTAGTGGTTAGATATTTCACGTGGAATGCACAGTGCCAGGTGTCCATCCGGCAGAAAGTCCTTCCCTGTGAAGTGGTGGTGGGTGATATTCTCCACGAGGTATGGAAACTGAGGGTTATGGAGGGCCGCCGGATGCCCAATGCCAACTGGCTCAGACTGTGGAGGGGTCTGAGACCTCCGTAGGGGGTCAAAGTCTGGTGTCCCTCCTCTCTGTGTGGCTTTTTCTTGCTATCCTTTGCACCCCAGTAGATTTTGACTTGTGAGTAAATCTTTTTTCAAGTATGGCTTACATGCACCTACAACTTGCTTCTTGTGGTATAGGGGTAGGTGTGTTTGTTTGTTTAGAATAGGTTTTGAGGTGGCACCTTCTTGATTTTATGTGGTTTTAATCCTTTACATATTTATATGCCAGATTGGTTCCTTTTGTTTCAGAGACTTTTGGCGTTCAGCCATACTCCTTAAGTTGGTTTTAAGTTTAAGTTGGTGCCACCATACGAAATGTTTCGTTGTATGTATTTGTTGCAAGAATTTAATAAAAAATATTTCCAGTGCTAGTGTTAGGCGACCCTGGCCGAAGTGTTAGGGTCAGGGTTAGGGTGAGCGCCTCCGTCCCGGACATATTAGGCGACCCTGGCAGAAGGGAACGAGTACGGCTGGCAGAAGGGAACGAGTACGGCTGGCAGAAGAGAACGAGAACGGCTGGCAGAAGGGAACGAGAACGGCAAAGTGAGAAAAAACAGCTTGGCCGGACGCCGGGACGCCGGCAGGGAGGTGAGCGCCGCCAGCCCGGACCCCGGCGCAAGCCCTTCTGTTCAATCCGCGGGAGGGGGTGCAGTCCCCCCGCTGGCTTAATACTCCCTGGGCTTAATAGTCGGGGGCCGGCGTGGACCACCCCTGGGCTTAATAGTCGGGTTACTTCCACGTCGGAAGCCCCCGGGCCGGGGGATCCAGGGTTGCGGTTAGGGTTAGGGAACCCTGGCCGAAGTGTTAGGGTTAGGGTTAGGGTTAGGGTTAGGCAGCCCTGGCCGAAGTGGTTAGGGTTAGGGTTAGGGTTAGGGTTAGGGTTAGGCAGCCCTGGCCGAAGTGGTTAGGGTTAGGGTTAGGGTTAGGGTTAATGTTAGGGAAAAGCTGTCGTTTTCCACCCGCTGCCAAGCTGCCGGTTTGTACTTCCACGTCGGAAGCCCCCGGGCCGGGGGATCCAGGGTTGCGGTTAGGGTTAGGGAACCCTGGCCGAAGTGTTAGGGTTAGGGTTAGGGTTAGGGTTAGGGTTAGGCAGCCCTGGCCGAAGTGGTTAGGGTTAGGGTTAGGGTTAGGGTTAGGCAGCCCTGGCCGAAGTGGTTAGGGTTAGGGTTAGGGTTAGGGTTTAGGGTTAATGTTAGGGAAAAGCTGTAGTTTTCCACCCGCTGCCAAGCTGCCGGTTTGTACTTCCACGTCGGAAGCCCCCGGGCCGGGGGATCCAGGGTTGCGGTTAGGGTTAGGCAACCCTGGCCGAAGGGTTAGGGTTAGGGTTAGGGTTAGGCAGCCCTGGCCGAAGTGGTTAGGGTTAGGGTTAGGGTTAGGGTTAGGCAGCCCTGGCCGAAGTGGTTAGGGTTAGGGTTAGGGTTAATGTTAGGGAAAAGCTGTCGTTTTCCACCCGCTGCCAAGCTGCCGGTTTGTAGGGTTAGGGTTAGGGTTAGGGTTAGGCAGCCCTGGCCGAAGTGGTTAGGGTTAGGGTTAGGGTTTAGGGTTAGGGTTAGGGTTAGGGTTAGGGTTAGGCAGCCCTGGCCGAAGTGGTTAGGGTTAGGGTTAGGGTTAGGGTTAGGGTTAGGGAAAAGCTGTCGTTTTCCACCCGCTGCCAAGCTGCCGGTTTGTAGGGTTAGGGTTAGGGTTAGGGTTAGGGTTAGGCAGCCCTGGCCGAAGTGGTTAGGGTTAGGGTTAGGCAGCCCTGGCCGAAGTGGTTAGGGTTAGGGTTAGGGTTTAGGGTTAGGGTTAGGGTTAGGGTTAGGCAGCCCTGGCCGAAGTGGTTAGGGTTAGGGTTAGGGTTAGGGTTAGGGTTTAGGGTTAGGGTTAGGGTTAGGGTTAGGCAACCCTGGCCGAAGTGTTAGGGTTAGGGTTAGGGTTAGGGGTTAGGGTTAGGGTTAGGCGACCCTGGCCGAAGGGTTAGGGTTAGGGTTAGGGAACCCTGGCCGAAGTGTTAGGGTTAGGGTTAGGGTTAGGGGTTAGGGTTAGGCGACCCTGGCCGAAGGCTTAGGGTTAGGGTTAGGGACCCGAATTAGGGTTAGGGTTAGGGTTAGGCAACCCTGGCCGAAGGGTTAGGGTTAGGGTTAGGCAACCCGGATATATTAGGGTTAGAGTTAGGGTTAGGGTTAGGGTTAGGCAACCCTGGCCGAAGGGTTAGGGTTAGGGTTAGGGTTAGGGTTAGGCGACCCTGGCCGAAGGGTTAGGGTTAGGGTTAGGGTGAGCTGGAGCTGCAGCGGCAGGCTTTTCTCCAAGTCCGCGACGGAGCCAGCCGCCCAGAGGCACCTTCGCCCAGGCACTCGCAGCAGTTTTTGTCACTCCAGGCCAAGCTGTCGGTTTCTACTTTCGCGTATGACTGCGACCCCCCCCCCCCGGGCCGGGGGATCCAGGGTTAGGGTTAGGGTGAGCTGGAGCTGCAGCGGCAGGCTTTTCTCCAAGTCCGCGACGGAGCCAGCCGCCCAGAGGCACCTTCGCCCAGGCACTCGCAGCAGTTTTTCTCACTCCAGGCCAAGCTGTCGGTTTGTACTTCCGCGTCTGGCTGCCCCCGGGCCGGGGGATCCAGGGCGGAAGGCCCGATGAGGACGGATTCGGCCGCCGGGGCCGACCCCGGGTTCCAAAGGGCCGGCCGCGTCCCGAACCCAGCCCCCCGGACTGGCGCGCGGGGCAAACGCAATAAGACACACTTTGGGATTCTCCGAGCGGGACTCTGAGCGGCGAGCGATTTCTCTCTCTCCACTGGGCTGGCCGGGGGGGAGTCTTAGGCAAGTCGACCCGAATGCCTTGCAGGGGTGAGGCCCCAAAGACTCAAAGACCAAGGGGCACAAGCCGGGCAGGCTCGTAGGGAGCGAGCGCCCCCCGGGGGCCGAATCTGGGAAAAAGGCCCAGGGACCTCCCCGACCACCGGGGAAGCCGCCGGGAGGCTCCCCGCTGGCCGGGGGCCCTCCGGAGCCAGGGGCTCCCGGGGGCCAAACCTGGGAGAAAGGCCCAGGGACCTCCCCGACCACCGGGGAACCCGCTGGGAGGCTCCCCGCCGGCCGGGGGACCTCCGGAGCCAGGGGCCCCCGGGAGCCAAACCTGGGAGAAAGGCCCAGGGACCTCCCCGACCGCCGGGGAGCCGTCGGTTTTCGCTCGCAGCCCCTCGCGGCTGCCGCGTCGTAGGCCACCCCCCGGGCCGGGGGATCCAGGGCGGAAGGCCCGATGAGGACGGATTCGGCCGCCGGGGCCGACCCCGGGTTCCAGAGGGCCGGCCGCGTCCCGAACCCGGCCCCCCGGACTGGCGCGCAGGGCAAACGCAATAAGACGCGCTTTGGGATTCTCCGAGCGGGACTCTGAGCGGCGAGCGATTTCTCTCCCTCGGGAGGATTTCTCTCAGCCCGCGTCGACGTCCCCCGCGAGTCGACTCTCTCCGATCGACCAGGCACCCCGCTTCCCGGCGGGGAGGGACGGTCGCCAGGCGGGGCCCCGGGGGGTCCCGCCGCTGGCGCGACCGCCACCCTCCCGTCCGCCCCGGAAGCGGCCCGGCCCCACCCGTAAGGGCGGCTGCTCGAGGCGCGTCCCCCTCCCCGGCGCCGGGGAGAGGCCGGACGCCGCTCCCCGCGGCAGAGTCTGCCCCGACCCGCCCCGACCCCCAGGCGCCCGAAACGGCCAGAGCCCGGGCTGGGGATGGGCGGGCGCCCTCGGCACCGCGAGGCGCGCCCGACCCTGCCGACCCTGCCACCCCCCCGGGTCCACCCCGGCGGAGCGCACTAGTTCCCCCCGCTGACCCGTCGTCCCCCACCGCTGCCGCCCGGCAGCTGCCCACGCCAGCGCAGGCCCGGCCCGCCCCCCGCCCGGCCCTCGGAGCCTCCCTGAGGCGAACCGGCGTTGAGCCAGGCGGCGGGAGCGGGCCGGGGGGAGGGTGGGGCGAAGCGGATGGTCCAGCCCCCCGCGAGAGGCCGGTGGCGACAGCCCCGGCTCACCTCCCTGGGGCCGGTCCGCCGCCCGCCCCCCCTCCCCAGAGGCTTACCCCCTCAGCTCCCCCCCCCATTCCTGGAGGGAAAGCTACCTGGTTGATCCTGCCAGTAGCATATGCTTGTCTCAAAGATTAAGCCATGCACGTGTAAGTACACACGGCCGGTACAGTGAAACTGCGAATGGCTCATTAAATCAGTTATGGTTCCTTTGATCGCTCCACCCGTTACTTGGATAACTGTGGTAATTCTAGAGCTAATACATGCCGACGAGCGCTGACCCCCCGGGATGCGTGCATTTATCAGACCAAGACCAATCCGGGGCGCCCCGGCGGTGTTCCGGGCCTCGGCCCGGGCCCGCCGGCCCCCGGCCGCTTTGGCGACTCTAGATAACCTCGGGCCGATCGCACGTCCCCGTGACGGCGACGATACATTCGGATGTCTGCCCTATCAACTTTCGATGGTACTTTCCGCGCCTACCATGGTGACCACGGGTAACGGGGAATCAGGGTTCGATTCCGGAGAGGGAGCCTGAGAAACGGCTACCACAGGCAGCAGGCGTGCAAATTACCCACTCCCGACTCGGGGAGGTAGTGACGAAAAATAACAATACAGGACTCTTTCGAGGCCCTGTAATTGGAATGAGTACACTTTAAATCCTTTAACGAGGACCCATTGGAGGGCAAGTCTGGTCCAGCAGCCGCTGAGGTAAGACGTGTTTTGGAGAGCTCAGCAACTGGACTTAGCTTTGATACTGATCCCAGCTATAGATGCAGGATCCTGGGGGAGGAGTGGCGGAGAGCCCCCAGGCTTCTAGGCCTGAATCACCCAGAATGGAAGAGGTTTCTAGCGCGAGGCCTAATACCAGCTTGGCCGGAGCTAGGAACCTGCAAGACAACGGACTAACCGCAGAGTCTGCCCTGGACAGGGAAATGGACGTGGACCCCGGTACTGGCCCGAGTGCTGCCATCCTTGAGCCGCCCCGTATGAAGATTAATGCGGGGGACCAAGAACCGGGAGCCGGCCTAGTGGAACAACTAGGTACGGGGAAACTGAGTATGCAGACGGGCGTGCGGAGGCCGCCTCGTATGAAGATTAATACGGGGGACCAAGAACCGGGAGCCGGCCTAGTGGAGCAACTAGGTACGGGGAAACTGTGTATGCAGGCGGGTGTGCGGAGGCCGCCCCGTATGAAGATTAATACGGGGGACCAAGAACCGGGAACCGGCCTAGTGGAGCAACTAGGTACGGGGAAACCAAGCATGCAGACAAGCGTACAGAGTGATGCGTGTGAACCTGCCATCCTTGAGCCGGCCCGTATGAAGATTAATATCGGGGGCCAAGAACCGGGAACCGGCCTAGTGGAGCAACTAGGTACCGGGAAACAAAGCATGCAGACGAGAGTACAGAGTGATGCGTGTGAACCTGCCATCCTTGAGACGGCCCGTATGAAGATTAATACGGGGGACCAAGAACTGGGAACCGGCCTAGTGGAGCAACCAGGTACCGGGAAACCAAGCATGCAGACAAGCGTACAGAGTGATGCGTGTGAACCTGCCATCCTTGAGACGGCCCGTATGAAGATTAATACGGGGGACCAAGAACTGGGAACCGGCCTAGTGGAGCAACTAGGTACCGGGAAACCAAGCATGCAGACAAGCGTACAGAGTGATGCGTGTGAACCTGCCATCCTTGAGCCGGCC
Source organism: Mixophyes fleayi (assembly GCF_038048845.1). Classification (NCBI taxonomy): domain Eukaryota; kingdom Metazoa; phylum Chordata; class Amphibia; order Anura; family Limnodynastidae; genus Mixophyes; species Mixophyes fleayi. The sequence continues at coordinate 209,174 of NW_027445879.1, forward strand.
CGTATGAAGATTAATATCGGGGGCCAAGAACCGAGTACCGGCCTAGTGGAGCAACTAGGTACCGGGAAACCAAGCATGCAGACAAGCGTACAGAGTGATGCGTGTGAACCTGCCATCCTTGAGACGGCCCGTATGAAGATTAATACGGGGGACCAAGAACTGGGAACCGGCCTAGTGGAGCAACTAGGTTCGGGGAGGAAGGCGGCAGGCAAACTATGTTCACAGACAAGCGCAGATCTGGATACTAAGCCGGAGGAACCGATAGACCCGGCGACCGTCAGCCTGCCGGAATCAGAAGACAGCGAGCAGGAGGAGACGGACGCCGAGACCAGGATCGGTGTATTGGAAGCAGAGGTAGAAGGATTGGAGCGGATGATTGCCAAAAAGAAAAAGAAGAGAAACCGGGCATATAGCCGGGACCGAGCGATCATCTCGGCGGAAATAGATGACCTGATGGAGGCCGTAAAGGTGAAGGTAAATTTATTGGAAGCATTGAGAGCCGCCATGGACACTGCTAACCTGAAGGACTCGGCGGCATTGCCTCCGAACGAGGTAGTTGTGGCCCAGGAGGACAGTGAGGACGGTGGATTATACGAGACCATCCGTGCTATGGAGGGGGAGCAGAAGTCTGTGAAGGGCCCGGGGAAAACGGAAGGCGGACCCGAGGGTAGTGCGGCACTGTTCCCTGGGGAAGGAAGCACCATGCACCCCCGGCAGTCTGGAGTCTTGCCTGGAGAAGCTGGATGTGAGTACCCGGACGCCCGGAGACTGGTGAGTTTAAACGTAGCTGTTATCCCAAATACTATCAATGTCAATACGGATGATATAACATGTAATAATGTTAGTTTATGTGTGGATGCAAAAGCTGGCTTAAAGATCGGGGCAGAGGCTAGTTGCGGAGTGGTGGCGCGTTCCCCTGCAGCGCAGCCGAGCGACAGCCAAAGCCCAGTGATCGGTGCCAGTGCGTCCAAGTCCGTTCGTACTGTGGTAGCAGTAGGAAATGTTATAAGTGATAATGCTGTCAATGTCAATTCGGATGTTATAACATGTAACAGTACTGGTTTAAATATGGATGCAAAAGCTGGCTTAAAGACCGGGGCAAAGGCTCGTTGCGGAGTGGTGGCGCGTTCCTCTGCAGCGCAGCCGAGCGACAGCCATAGCCCAGAGATCGGTACCAGTGCGTCCAAGTCTGTTTGTGCTGTGATAGCAGTAGGAAATGTTATAAGTGTTAATGCTGTCAATGTCAATTCGGATGCTGCAAAAGTTGAGAACAAGGTGTCAGTGAGCGATGTATGTGTGGTGGGCACTGAAGCTGGCACCTGTGACACAGCGAATCTGACAGCCCAAGGTGGTGTACCCAAGGCTGGGAAAACAAATGTGGTGGGGGACAAAAGTGTTATGATGGGTAGCAATGCGGGTCCCAGCGCAGTTCAGGAGAGGGTCATTGAGACAATCTTTGGCCCCCTAGTTGTGTCAGACAGGGCAAAGAGGGCGGCAGAACTAATAGAGAAGGCATCAAAGTCCATGCCTGGCATTCTGGGGGATGGTAGGCAGTTGGCACCTCGCGCCAGGGAAGGGGGGTCTGGGTCCCGGCTGGAGGTAAGGGGTCCTGAACCCAGCAATATTGGTGACAGAAGCCAGTCAGAAGAAAGGGGTCAAGTGGCAGACCCAAGCCCATTGCCCGGTTTAAAATCATATGCTGGGGCTGTAGCGGGCCCAAGCTCCCTGGGGGGAGGGGCTAACACCACGCCCAGGTCGCAAGGGCCAATGGGGGCTCAACCCTTTAGGAGGCGGAATGTAGTACAACTAAAGTTCATGGGGAAAGATCCCCCCAACAGGTCTGATTTTCTAAAGAGTTTCCTACACACCTTTGGGTTTGTCCCGGCGGATCTCTTCGCCTGCATCCACCCTGTCAATACGGCCGAATACGACGTTAGCTTCATGTCGTACCAGGGGCTACAGGCCTTCTGGAATCGGTGGGGTGGGTGTAGGCTGAAGGATCCGTGGACGGGTTTTAAGGCCCTAGCAATCACCAGGCAGGAAAAGGTGAAGGTGACAATCCTGGTAAGGAATGAATCGATCCCTGCGGCAGACTTGAGGTTTTGGATTGGGAGATATGCCCTGATAACATCGCCCTTAGTCAAAGTGCCGGATCCAAGCCATGGGGTCTGGGGTGGCGGATGGTCCACCACGGTAGACCTCAAAAGCACGGAGGCTGGCCTGGTGCACTTGCCATCAGCGGCTTTCATTGGCCGCGACAGGATCCAGTGCTTCTACCCGGGTCAGCCGAGGATGTGCCACAAGTGTGGGGACTTCCGCCACCTCAGCATGAATTGCCCCCAACAAAAGTGCGGGCATTGTGGGGATACAGGTCACGAGACAAAATCGTGTAGTCAGATCAGGTGCAACCTGTGTGGAGTCATCGGCCACCCCTTCAGTAGGTGCCCCCATGCGGCGCATAATGGGGGGTACACGGATGCAGAATTGGTAGAGGTGATGGAGGTGGTGGAGAATGAGGAGAGCAGGGTGGAACAGAGGGAACTGGCAGTACTAAGAGACCTCACCCCTTCGCAGTCCCCTCTCCCTTCCCCCCTCCCCCCAAGGGTTGTGGCGGTGGTTGAGAGCCCTACAAGTAAGGTGGTTGAGAGCCCTGCAAGTAAGGTGGTTGAGAGCCCTGCAAGTGAGATGGTCGAGTGGTCAAAACCGAGGAAAGCCAGGAGTAAGAAAAAACATGCTGAAAAGGAGGTAGTGGTGCTATCCAACAAATTCCAATTTCTCACTAGTAGCGAGGAGAGCATGGATGAAGGGGAAATTGTGAGAGAGGCAGGGGGGGAGCTAGTTCAAAGGGCAACCAGGAAAAAACAAAAGTCAAGGAGGTCAAGAGAAATGTCATTGGGGGAGATAGCAAGGGTTAAAAAAAAATCTGAAAATATAAAAACAACGGCACGATCTTTTCTGAAAGATAACATGAAAGCGTCTCTGGAGGCCTCTGAGGGGAAAGAGGCAGCAGGTTTAAAAATACAGGCCCAACCCACAGGTAGTTTCGTTGAGGAAGAGTCTCCTGTGAAGGGTCTGGTGAGAGTCAAGAGGGTACCTGAAAGGGGGGATACAGTCCCTGTTCTACGTGTGGAAGACCCTCCACTAGGCCCTATAGGTCCCTTTCCTGATAACATCGTAGGTCCTCAGGGTGTTTCTTCTGACCCGTCTGGCGATCAGGGTAGCCAGAAGGGGAGGGACGGGGAACGGGAGATCAATGATCCTGGCGGGTCAGTAGGGGAGATAGTAAAGGTAGGGGCTATCCCCCGGTCAGAGGAGGAGATAGTCCTGGTAGAGGGACTTTCCCTTCCTGCAGGTTTAAGTTATAAACGTTTCGGGTCCTCAGATGAGGACTCGGAGAGGAAAATAAAAAAGAAGTAAGTTGTTACTACTGTCCATAACTCTGAAGGATGGCTTCCCAGCCCATAAGATTTGCCACCATTAATGTGGCATCTATCCTTTCCGAGCGTGCTCGTTACATGGCCTATGATTTTTTCGACACGGTTGAGGTTGATTTTTTGTTTTTGCAGGAGACCAGATTGAGTCAGCTTGCTGACATACACAAAGCAAAGAGAGAGTGGAGGCGGGGGCCCTCCTACTGGTCTCTTGCGGCCGAGCCGTACGGTGGGCTGGCGGTACATTTTACCGGCATGATAACCATTCAGCGAGTTATCGAGCTTGAGGTAGGTAGGTGCATGGTGTTGGATGTCAATCTGAGGGGGCACGACCTGAGGCTGATTAATATTTACGGCCCACAAACAAAGTGGGATCGGAAGTGCCTCTTCAGGGCGATAAAGCCATACCTTTTTTCGGCCCGACAGATAGTCTTTGGAGGTGATTTCAACACCATTACTAGGACAAAAGACAGGGGAGGTTCAAAGACTACGTTGGGCTATGACTCCATTTTTCTAAATAGTATGGTTAGACAGGCTGGTCTGGTGGATGTTCATGTTCGCCATTCTCCGGACCACACGGGTTTCACTTACTTCAGAGGTAGTTGTAGGTCTAGGATAGATAGGGTTTTTGTTAAGGAAAGCTCGAAAACCTCGGCTCCAGAGCTGAGGCCGGTAGAGTTTTCCGATCACGTTTACCTATCTATGTCCTTGAATGCTTCGGAGTCCCTTCGGAAGGGTAGGGGTCTGTGGCGCCTGAACTCTAAGCTCCTAGAAGAGGAGGTGATAAGACAGTCTTTTAGGGACTTTTTTGAAACCCAGGAAACACTTTTGGAGGCAGGTTGGGGTAGGTCTGAATGGTGGGAGATACTGAAGAAGAGGACCCGGAGCTTTTTCCAGGGCCTCGTAGCCAGAAACAATTGTTTAAAAGAGAACACCTACGTGGCACTGAGGAAAAAACTTGGATTCCTGATCTCTGGACAGGGAGACAATGGGGAGATCTCCCGGGTGAAGGCTCGGATGAGGGAGATACAGTATGACCGGTATGCTTCCTTGATTCTGGAGAGGGATTATGGGAAGTACCATTCGCCCGACCCTTTTCAGAGTTGTAGGAACTCGGTAGATGCTAAGGAGGTGAGAGGCTTGCGCGACGCTGGGGGTGTCCTGAGGGAGGAGAAGGAGGGCATTCTTGACGTTGTGCGGTCTTTCTACTCCGACCTCTTGTCCGAGAAGTCACTTGACAAAGAAAGGAGGGACCAGTTTTTAAGGGAAACCCCTGGCCTTGAGGATTTTAGCGGCTCGCTTGAGTCTTTGGGGGATGAGATAACGGTGGACGAAGTCAGGATGGCAATTGATGGGCTATCTGCCAAGAAAGCCCCAGGCCCGGATGGTCTAACATCCGAATTTTATAAGACCTTTGGGGACATCCTGGCTCCGCGCCTTGTGGAGGTCTTTAATGAGAGCCTGGGCAGAGGTTTACTACCTCCCTCCATGAGGGTCTCTGCTCTTATCTTGTTGTCCAAAGGGAAGGATCAGTCGTGTGTTGAGAACTGGCGCCCCATAGCTCTTCTCAACACCGACAGAAAGATTCTGGCGAAGGTGCTGTTTTGTAGAGTGATGCAGGTTTCCGGTCGGTTGCTCTCTCCTTTTCAGCATTGTACTGTGAAGGGTCGAAACACTTTCAGTGCTGTCCTGGCGGTGCGGGAGGCTTTTGAGCGGTGCTGTGCTGGGGGAGAGGGAAGGTACCTTTTGGCATTAGATCAGTCGAAGGCTTTTGACAGGGTAAATCATGAGTACCTTTGGGCTCTACTTCTGAGGTATGGTCTTTCAGTCCGGGTGGTGAATTGGCTACGTACTATTTACAAGCAGGCCGAGAGCTTTCCTCTTGTGAATGGTTGGGTGGGTCCGTCCTTCGGGGTCAGCTCTGGAGTAAGACAAGGCTGTCCCCTGAGCCCCCTTCTGTATGTGTTTGCCATAGATCCCTTCGTCAGAAGGGTTGGTGGCAGCTCGTTGGGGGGGGTGCTGTTGGGTCCGGAGTGTCCCTTGAGGGTCGTGGCCTACGCTGACGATGTTACTGTTGTTTTGTCGAGTTCTGCAGAAGCTGAGGAGGTAACGACTCTGGTCTGTGGGTATTCCGAAGCCAGTGGCTCGTTGGTAAACCAGGAAAAGAGTAAAGTTTTCTGGATGGGGAAGGAGGGCTGTGAATTCAGTCTCCCAGACAGTCTTCCCCGGGCTAGTGACAAGATTAAAATCTTAGGGATCCAATTCGGTCATGGTGATTATGCCAAACAAAATTGGGTATTAAGGCTGGAAGAAGCTTCCCGGAAGGTAGAGAGCTGGAAGAGGTGGAAACACTCTCTCCGGGAAAGGGTGGACCTGATCAAGACCTTCCTGATCCC
>NW_027445879.1:220000-260000 GCF_038048845.1 Mixophyes fleayi
GAATTCATACAAAGATATGAATTCTTACAAATATATGAATTCATACAAAGATATGAATTCATACAATGATATAAATTCTTTTACATCCTGTTGCAATAGGATTTTATGTATAAAAAACATATCTAAAACACCATGCCAAGCTGTCGGTAAAGGACATACAAAGATATGAATTCATACAAAGATATGAATTCTTACAAATATATGAATTCATACAAAGATATGAATTCATACAATGATATGCATTCTTTTACATCCTTAGAAATTCGTTCGATATGATTTTATGTCTAAAAAAACATATCTAAAACACCATGCCAAGCTGTCGGTAAAGGACATACAAAGATGAATTCATACAAAGATATGAATTCTTACAAATATATGAATTCATACAAAGATATGAATTCTTACAAATATATGAATTCATACAAAGATATGAATTCATACAATGATATGAATTCTTTTACATCCAAAGAAATTCTTTCGATATGATTTTATGTATAAAAATCAAAAATTTACCTATTACATGATCGTGCCATGCTGGCACAGATATCTGTGAAAAGCCAGAGTGATGGAAGGGTGCAGATCCCTATTTTATTATACAAAGTCCTTTACCAACAGCTTGGCAGGGTGCTTTAGAAACTCACCCACCTGGACACTCATACCTGGTCCAGGCCTATGCGGGGACACCCTAACAACTCTCCATGAAGGGGGGTGACAGAATAGCACAGAATAGAACGGTGCAGCTCCCTGTGTAAACTGACAACAATCATCTTGTGTCTCAACACCCCAGGATATTCTGAAACACAAATATGGTTTAGAGAGAATTTTTTTTACAATCGTACATGATTATTTTACCTATTATATTATTCATCAGGGACAGATATGATCTTTTCAGGTATGTTAAACAACTATATCAGCTTTAATAAACGTGATGTTTCTCTGCAATATCTGAAAAGCTGCGGGATATCAAGATTCTTTACTTTAGTTTATGTGCTCAAAGAATAAGTCAGTTCGGGTGAAAATCTCTTTATTTTTTAATACATTATTAACAATAACAGATAATAAAAATGTTAAACATATGCAAACAGAGCAAAATAATCAGAACAAATGGGGCAGCTGGCCAATGTCCCCTATTATTATTCAACACTATACTTTAGCTCATGCTTAGCAGGAATGTCTTTTGCAGCTACCAGGAGAACTCCAAATTTCTTAGAGTATGATGTGAAAACATTAAAATTCTTGCGACTTCTCTGCATGAAGTGTAACAGAGGCTCTGTGTGACATGAACATGCTGTGTTGATGCACCATGATTTGCCTTTAGGGTCTTTGTAAAAAAAAAAGGGCCTTAGAGCCCTCTTCAGTTGTTTTCATTATTCTTCCTTCTCTGCCACTCATTTTGTCCCCATGTAAGTCACAGATAACTTCACCCTTCAAGAAAACTCTCCGTGTTGTGACTCTCCTGACTCTGCTTTCTGCATCTGTGGAACATTTTAGTCCTTTCCAATGTTGCAAATGGGTATCGTCTCCAAGGACCTTACAGTCTTTCCAGTGCTTCATCGACTTTGGCTTCCAGGCCTCTACCAGGAGATTGACCTCAGTATCCTTATGTTTCCATTTCTTTTCCTGAATGTACTGGGTCAAGGTGGTAACTGATGGTCTCCTTGCAGGAAAGGCTCCTGTGGAATAATAAAAAAAAACTAAACATTAGTTTGTATTACGTGTTGTAATGGGTTAGACAAGCACACATGTGCAACACCATGTACATTTGTTTGAAGCTAATCACCTACAAATCTGATAATGTCCTGTAGTTATACTTACTGATCACATGCTTTACTCTGATCTTATGCTGCCGGTCTCTCCATTGCTTTCTGCAGTAATGCCAATGTGACGGTGATATGCGTCTGCAGTCACGTGACTTTGGCACACGTCCCTCGAGTGTTACAGGGAACTCTCCCAGCAGCTTCTGGAAGGCGTCTTTCCTCGGTGTCCCTACAGAGGCTTGAAGACCTTCCCTGTTTGGAAACAGAACCGGAGATGTATAGTGAAAATGACGGAAGAAATAGTGAATTATAACAAACGCGATTTAGACATAGGAGATAAAAGGTGCAGCCATGGAGAATGTACTGATGTCAGGAAACAGAAGGGACTCACCTTGAACTGCTTGGTCTGGTCTCCTCTGGGTCACTTCGCTTTCCAATATCTCTCACCAATATTGAGCCATGACATATATTATGCAAAGTATTCTGCCTGTAATGACTGTTTGCAGACAAAATACTGTGTGACAAATAATTGGAGATGAGACACTTCTCAATATCGGAGTACTCAGCTAATGTCCAAGTCTCACAGGCCTGCCGAGCCATCTGACTGGTCACATTTGGCAGCTTATGCCTAAGAAGTGTTAGATAGAAAGATATATTAGTGTTTACAACAAATAAAGGTGTGCAGGCAGTGACATAGGGAGTGCAACACTGACACAGAGTAAATACAAATAATAAACTAATATATATAACTACAAGCTGGACAGTCAGTGAGGCCAATTATCCACTGATTATGTGCCGAGTATGTTACAAGGACTGTACTGGACTGCTCGGTATGTGCTAATGTCACTATGTACAGGGCTGTGTTATGTGTTGGGGCAGATAATGTGCAGGTTTCTGATCAGCAGCTGGTGACAGTATGTTGTATTGTGTATTGTTATATATAGTGCAACTAAACATATGTAGATGTGTAATACCACTTTATACATTGTGTATAATAAGATCATCAATGTAAAGTGTAGGTAGAACATTACTGCTGCCATGAACTGCACTATTAGTACTGTACGAACGTCTATTATCTACCAGACTGCACTTACAGATTATGAAAACGGCGAAGATAGACAGAAACATTGTAAATTTTCAATCCCGATGTCGATATAAAAAACGTTTCCTCGGGTGCATCTTCGTTTATCATGGAAGGTCGAACTTTGGTGTAATAAGTGTCGAACCACTAGGGAAAAATAAAGATCTGTTAATAATCAGTACAGCAAGAATTCTCCATATAGTAACTCAATCTGTAACTTTGATCTAATAACACACCCTTTCTTCTTCTTCTGTGAGTGCGAATGTGGCCACTTGTGTAGCAGTTTTGTGATGCTTCACTCCTACAACAACAAGCTTTTCAGAGGTTCCCTCCGATGTGAAGTTGTGAGGAACCCTCTTGTGCCATTCCTCAACCTAGGAATATGAAGATATAACATCAACATTAAAGACCACTTTTATATTTTAAAGTTTAAGTCATCAACATCCAATAGTACTTACAGTCATATTAGCAACCACTCCAGGTCTTTGCAGATGTTTCAGAATGAGCAAAGCCTCCAGGTAGTAGAGAATGTTGAGCTGATGTTTGACAGTTAGTGTTTTAGCAGTAGAAGCACGATGGATGCAATTCAAAAATTCTGGTTTTGCAACCTCCAGTAGCCGGCGGCAGTCCTCTGGCTGCAAGGAATCTGTCGTCAATGTGTTAAACCTGCAGATCATATAAGAAAAATGTGGATTAAAAATGAAGTAAATTGAAAAGTCACAAATTAGTGTAGCAAGAATACTATAAAGTCAAAACCTAAATGTCATTCATGTTTATTGATCTCACCTTTTGACGACCCTTTCCTTTGATACGCCTTTGCTCAGTTTTTTCCAAATTGCATTCGTTACGTTGAGAAAATGGACGCAGGCTTGAAAGAGCGGTGGATCATTTGCTGCCACATTGGTGGCTGTTGTTTTATAACCAATAAATCTCCTCAAATTTCTTAGATAATTAAATATTGTTTTGTTACAGAGACCCAGTTCTCTTAGTTTATATAGCCTAGGGGACTAAGGGGGCATGAGATATGAAATGATGAATATAGGGTATCCAGGTATCAGCCTCCTGGGGCTTTATGCCGCCTGTGATTGATAATTTTGAAGGGGTGTTTCTCCGCTTACAAATGGGTCAGTGATGCCAAATTTAAACCGCATACACTTCAGAGTCCCCCCTGTTCAACTGTACCAGTCTCATAATTGTGGGTCCCCAGGAAGGACACTGCATTGAGCCAAGGATGCTAGCACCTTGCAATAGCTCTCATAAAACCTTCAACAACTTAAAGTGAGTCTGGCCCTTCCAAGGGCCCCAAAGGCCCAGGTGCCTAATAGAGAACTTGAAGCCCCCACCCTCCACTTTCCAAGGAGTCCTTCCTCGCTTCTCTACGGCCTTGCACTGTAGAGTTATGCCCAACTGAATGATGTTTCCCCATCCACCCTTTTCAGGCCTACCTTTCTGGAAGCAGGGGTGGGAGGGCTGAAACCTCGATTTCTCCGATTCTAGAGGGGCTATTGATTAGCTTTCAATGTCACCTGAAAGCTGAGATTATCTGCTAAAGGTTAAGGCCAAAGCCAGAGTCTGGGATACTCTTGGACCCATAAGAGCAAGAAAATGCCTCTAGCATGTGCAGTTTTGTCGGTAAGGCCTTAGGACGTAATAGGACAATATGAATGTCGATATCTCTTGCTCTCCTGGGTCTATTACAATTCCAGTGGTACCCTGAAAAGCTGAGACTCTCCTTTAAATTATGACCCCTCTATATAGCCTAGGGGACTAAGGGGGCCTGACATATGAGATGATGAATATAGGGTATCCAGGTATAAGCCTCCTGGGGCTTTATGCCGACTGTGATTGATAATTTTGAAGGGGTGTTTTTCCGCTTACAAATGGGTCAGTGATGCCAAATTTTAACCGCATACACTTCAGAGTCCCCCCTGTTCAACTGTACCAGTCTCATAATTGTGGGTCCCCAGGAAGGGCACTGCATTGAGCCAAGGGCGCTAGTACCTTGCAATAGCTCTCATAAAACCTTCAACAACCTAAAGTGAGTCTGGCCCTTCCAAGGGCCCCAAAGGGCCAGGTGCCTAATAGAGAACTTGAAGCCCCCACCCTCCACTTTCCAAGGAATCCTTCCTCACTTCTCTACGGCCTTGCACTGCAAAGTTATGCCCAACTGAATGATGTTCCCCCATCCACCCTTTTCAGGCCTACCTTTCTGGAAGCAGGGGTGGGTGGCTGAAACCTCGATTTCTCCGATTCTGGAGGGGCTATTGATTAGCTTTCAATGTCTCCTGAAAGCTGAGATTGTCTGCTAAAGTTTAAGGCCAAAGCCAGAGTCTGGGATACTCTTGGACCCATAACAGCAAGAAAATGCCTCTAGCATGTGCAGTTTTGTCGGTAAGGCCTTAAGACGTAATAGGACGATATGAATGTCGATATCTCTTGCTCTCCTGGGTTTATTACAATTCCAGTGGTACCCTGAAAGAGCTGAGACTCTCCTTTAAATTATGACCCCTCTATAAAGCCTGGAGGACTAAGGGGGCCTGAGATATGAGATGATGAATATAGGGTATCCAGGTATAAGCCTCCTGGGGCTTTATGCCGCCTGTGATTGATAATATTCAAGGGGTGTTTCTCCGCTTACAAATGGGTCAGTGATGCCGAATTTAAACCGCATACACTTCAGAGTCCCCCCTGTTCAACTGTACCAGTCTCATAATTGTGGGTCCCCAGGAAGGGCATTGCATTGAGCCAAGGGCGCTAGCACCTTGCAATAGCTCTCATAAAACCTTCAACAACTTAAAGTGAGTCTGGCCCTTCCAAGGGCCCCAAAGGCCCAGGTGCCTAATAGAGAACTTGAAGCCCCCACCCTCCTCTTTCCAAGGAGTCCTTCCTCGCTTCTCTACGGCCTTGCACTGTAGAGTTATGCCCAACTGAATGATGTTCCCCCATCCACCCTTTTCAGGCCTACCTTTCTGGAAGCAGGGGTGGGGGGCTGAAACCTCGATTTCTCCGATTCTGGAGGGGCTATTGATTAGCTTTCAATGTTCCCTGAAAGATGGGATTGTCTGCTAAAGTTTAAGGCCAAAGCCAGAGTCTGGGATACTCTTGGACCCATAAGAGCAAGAAAATGCCTCTAGCATGTGCAGTTTTGTCGGTAAGGCCTTAAGACGTAATAGGACGATATGAATGTCGATATCTCTTGCTCTCCTGGGTTTATTACAATTCCAGTGGTACCCTGAAAGAGCTGGGACTCTCCTTTAAATTATGACCCCTCTATATAGCCTAGGGGACTAAGGGGGCCTGAGATATGAAATGATGAATATAGGGTATCCAGGTATCAGCCTCCTGGGGCTTTATGCCGCCTGTGATTGATAATTTTGAAGGGGTGTTTCTCCGCTTACAAATGGGTCAGTGATGCCAAATTTAAACCGCATACACTTCAGAGTCCCCCCTGTTCAACTGTACCAGTCTCATAATTGTGGGTCCCCAGGAAGGACACTGCATTGAGCCAAGGGCGCTAGCACCTTGCAATAGCTCTCATAAAACCTTCAACAACTTAAAGTGAGTCTGGCCCTTCCAAGGGCCCCAAAGGCCCAGGTGCCTAATAGAGAACTTGAAGCCCCCACCCTCCTCTTTCCAAGGAGTCCTTCCTCGCTTCTCTACGGCCTTGCACTGCAGAGTTATGCCCAACTGAATGATGTTCCCCCATCCACCCTTTTCAGGCCTACCTTTCTGGAAGCAGGGGTGGGGGGTTGAAACCTCGGTTTCTCCGATTCTGGAGGGGCTATTGATTAGCTTTCAATGTCCCCTGAAAGCTGAGATTATCTGCTAAAGGTTAAGGCCAAAGCCAGAGTCTGGGATACTCTTGGACCCACAAGAGCAAGAAAATGCCTCTAGCATGTGCAGTTTTGTCGGTAAGGCCTTAGGACGTAATAGGACGATATGAATGTCGATATCTCTTGCTCTTCTGGGTCTATTACAATTCCAGTGGTACCCTGAAAAGCTGAGACTCTCCTTTAAATTATGACCCCTCTATATAGCCTAGGGGACTAAGGGGGCCTGACATATGAGATGATGAATATAGGGTTTCCAGGTATAAGCCTCCTGGGGCTTTATGCCGCCTGTGATTGATAATTTTGATGGGGTGTTTCTCCGCTTACAAATGGGTCAGTGATGCCAAATTTAAACCGCATACACTTCAGAGTCCCCCCTGTTCAACTGTACCAGTCTCATAATTGTGGGTCCCCAGGAAGGACAGTGCATTGAGCCAAGGGCGCTAGCACCTTGCAATAGCTCTCATAAAACCTTCAACAACTTAAAGTGAGTCTGGCCCTTCCAAGGGCCCCAAAGGCCCAGGTGCCTAATAGAGAACTTGAAGCCCCCACCCTCCTCTTTCCAAGGAGTCCTTCCTCGCTTCTCTACGGCCTTGCACTGCAGAGTTATGCCCAACTGAATGATGTTTCCCCATCCACCCTTTTCAGGCCTACCTTTCTGGAAGCAGGGGTGGGAGGGCTGAAACCTCGATTTCTCCGATTCTGGAGGGGCTATTGATTAGCTTTCAATGTCCCCTGAAAGCTGAGATTATCTGCTAAAGGTTAAGGCCAAAACCAGAGTCTGGGATACTCTTGGACCCATAACAGCAAGAAAATGCCTCTAGCATGTGCAGTTTTGTCGGTAAGGCCTTAGGACGTAATAGGACAATATGAATGTCGATATCTCTTGCTCTCCTGGGTCTATTACAATTCCAGTGGTACCCTGAAAGAGCTGAGACTCTCCTTTAAATTATGACCCCTCTATAAAGCCTGGAGGACTAAGGGGGCCTGAGATATGAGATGATGAATATAGGGTATCCAGGTATAAGCCTCCTGGGGCTTTATGCCGCCTGTGATTGATAATATTCAAGGGGTGTTTCTCCGCTTACAAATGGGTCAGTGATGCCGAATTTAAACCGCATACACTTCAGAGTCCCCCCTGTTCAACTGTACCAGTCTCATAATTGTGGGTCCCCAGGAAGGGCATTGCATTGAGCCAAGGGCGCTAGCACCTTGCAATAGCTGTCATAAAACCTTCAACAAATTAAAGTGAGTCTGGCCCTTCCAAGGGCCCCAAAGGCCCAGGTGCCTAATAGAGAACTTGAAGCCCCCACCCTCCTCTTTCCAAAGAGTCCCTCCTCACTTCTCTACGGCCTTGCACTGCAGAGTTATGCCCAACTGAATGATGTTCCCCCATCCACCCTTTTCAGGCCTACCTTTCTGGAAGCAGGGGTGGGGGGCTGAAACCTCGATTTCTCCGATTCTGGAGGGGCTATTGATTAGCTTTCAATGTTCCCTGAACGATGGGATTGTTTGCTAAAGTTTAAGGCCAAAGCCAGAGTCTGGGATACTCTTGGACCCATAAGAGCAAGAAAATGCCTCTAGCATGTGCAGTTTTGTCGGTAAGGCCTTAAGACGTAATAGGACGATATGAATGTCGATATCTCTTGCTCTCCTGGGTTTATTACAATTCCAGTGGTACCCTGAAAGAGCTGGGACTCTCCTTTAAATTATGACCCCTCTATATAGCCTAGGGGACTAAGGGGGCCTGAGATATGAAATGATGAATATAGGGTATCCAGGTATCAGCCTCCTGGGGCTTTATGCCGCCTGTGATTGATAATTTTGAAGGGGTGTTTCTCCGCTTACAAATGGGTCAGTGATGCCAAATTTAAACCGCATACACTTCAGAGTCCCCCCTGTTCAACTGTACCAGTCTCATAATTGTGGGTCCCCAGGAAGGACACTGCATTGAGCCAAGGGCGCTAGCACCTTGCAATAGCTCTCATAAAACCTTCAACAAATTAAAGTGAGTCTGGCCCTTCCAAGGGCCCCAAAGGCCCAGGTGCCTAATAGAGAACTTGAAGCCCCCACCCTCCTCTTTCCAAGGAGTCCTTCCTCGCTTCTCTACGGCCTTGCACTGTAGAGTTATGCCCAACTGAATGATGTTTCCCCATCCACCCTTTTCAGGCCTACCTTTCTGGAAGCAGGGGTGGGAGGGCTGAAACCTCGATTTCTCCGATTCTAGAGGGGCTATTGATTAGCTTTCAATGTCACCTGAAAGCTGAGATTATCTGCTAAAGGTTAAGGCCAAAGCCAGAGTCTGGGATACTCTTGGACCCATAAGAGCAAGAAAATGCCTCTAGCATGTGCAGTTTTGTCGGTAAGGCCTTAGGACGTAATAGGACAATATGAATGTCGATATCTCTTGCTCTCCTGGGTCTATTACAATTCCAGTGGTACCCTGAAAAGCTGAGACTCTCCTTTAAATTATGACCCCTCTATATAGCCTAGGGGACTAAGGGGGCCTGACATATGAGATGATGAATATAGGGTATCCAGGTATAAGCCTCCTGGGGCTTTATGCCGCCTGTGATTGATAATTTTGAAGGGGTGTTTTTCCGCTTACAAATGGGTCAGTGATGCCAAATTTTAACCGCATACACTTCAGAGTCCCCCCTGTTCAACTGTACCAGTCTCATAATTGTGGGTCCCCAGGAAGGGCACTGCATTGAGCCAAGGGCGCTAGTACCTTGCAATAGCTCTCATAAAACCTTCAACAACCTAAAGTGAGTCTGGCCCTTCCAAGGGCCCCAAAGGGCCAGGTGCCTAATAGAGAACTTGAAGCCCCCACCCTCCTCTTTCCAAGGAATCCTTCCTCACTTTTCTACGGCCTTGCACTGCAAAGTTATGCCCAACTGAATGATGTTCCCCCATCCACCCTTTTCAGGCCTACCTTTCTGGAAGCAGGGGTGGGTGGCTGAAACCTCGATTTCTCCGATTCTGGAGGGGCTATTGATTAGCTTTCAATGTCCCCTGAAAGCTGAGATTGTCTGCTAAAGTTTAAGGCCAAAGCCAGAGTCTGGGATACTCTTGGACCCATAACAGCAAGAAAATGCCTCTAGCATGTGCAGTTTTGTCGGTAAGGCCTTAAGACGTAATAGGACGATATGAATGTCGATATCTCTTGCTCTCCTGGGTCTATTACAATTCCAGTGGTACCCTGAAAGAGCTGAGACTCTCCTTTAAATTATGACCCCTCTATAAAGCCTGGAGGACTAAGGGGGCCTGAGATATGAGATGATGAATATAGGGTATCCAGGTATAAGCCTCCTGGGGCTTTATGCCGCCTGTGATTGATAATATTCAAGGGGTGTTTCTCCGCTTACAAATGGGTCAGTGATGCCGAATTTAAACCGCATACACTTCAGAGTCCCCCCTGTTCAACTGTACCAGTCTCATAATTGTGGGTCCCCAGGAAGGGCATTGCATTGAGCCAAGGGCGCTAGCACCTTGCAATAGCTGTCATAAAACCTTCAACAAATTAAAGTGAGTCTGGCCCTTCCAAGGGCCCCAAAGGCCCAGGTGCCTAATAGAGAACTTGAAGCCCCCACCCTCCTCTTTCCAAGGAGTCCTTCCTCACTTCTCTACGGCCTTGCACTGCAGAGTTATGCCCAACTGAATGATGTTCCCCCATCCACCCTTTTCAGGCCTACCTTTCTGGAAGCAGGGGTGGGGGGCTGAAACCTCGATTTCTCCGATTCTGGAGGGGCTATTGATTAGCTTTCAATGTTCCCTGAAAGATGGGATTGTCTGCTAAAGTTTAAGGCCAAAGCCAGAGTCTGGGATACTCTTGGACCCATAAGAGCAAGAAAATGCCTCTAGCATGTGCAGTTTTGTCGGTAAGGACCCGGCCTGCGGGGACCATGCCTGCTGGTTCCCCGGGGTCTGGGAGGTCCCTGGGTGCTTTTCCAGAGTTTGGCCCCTGGGGGCCACAGGCTCCGGGGGTCCCCCGGCCTGCGGGGACCATGCCTGCTGGTTCCCCGGGGTCTGGGAGGTACCTGGGCACGTTTACCTAGTTTGGCCCAAGTCCCAACCGACAGCTTGGCCGCGACAGCTTGGCCTGGGCCGAAAACCGACAGCTTGGCCCGGACAGCTTGGCCTGGGCTGCGGACCGACAGCTTGGCCTGGAGGGGGAACCGACAGCTTGGCCTGGAGGGGGGAACCGACAGCTTGGCCTGGAGGGGGGAACCGACAGCTTGGCCTGGAGGGGGGAACCGACAGCTTGGCCGGGACAGCTTGGCCGTGAGTGAGGAAAAAAGTACAACATATCTAAAACACCATGCCAAGCTGTCGGTAAAGGACATACAAAGATATGAATTCATACAAAGATATGAATTCATACAATGATATGCATTCTTTTACATCCTGTTGCAATAGGATTTTATGTATAAAAAACATATCTAAAACACCATGCCAAGCTGTCGGTAAAGGACATACAAAGATATGAATTCATACAAAGATATGAATTCTTACAAATATATGAGTTCATACAAAGATATGAATTCATACAATGATATGAATTCTTTTACATCCTGTTGCAATAGGATTTTATGCATAAAAAACGTTTCCTCGGGTGCATCTTCGTTTATCATGGAAGGTCGAACTTTGGTGTAATAAGTGTCGAACCACTAGGGAAAAATAAAGATCTGTTAATAATCAGTACAGCAAGAATTCTCCATATAGTAACTCAATCTGTAACTTTGATCTAATAACACACCCTTTCTTCTTCTTCTGTGAGTGCGAATGTGGCCACTTGTTGTGTAGCAGTTTTGTGATGCTTCACTCCTACAACAACAAGCTTTTCAGAGGTTCCCTCCGATGTGAAGTTGTGAGGAACCCTCTTGTGCCATTCTTTAACCTAGGAATATGAAGATATAACATCAACATTAAAGACCACTTTTATATTTTAAAGTTTAAGTCATCAACATCCAATAGTACTTACAGTCATATTAGCAACCACTCCAGGTCTTTGCAGATGTTTCAGAATGAGCAAAGCCTCCAGGTAGTAGAGAATGTTGAGCTGATGTTTGACAGTTAGTGTTTTAGCAGTAGAAGCACGATGGATGCAATTCAAAAATTCTGGTTTTGCAACCTCCAGTAGCCGGCGGCAGTCCTCTGGCTGCAAGGAATCTGTCGTCAATGTGTTAAACCTGCAGATCATATAAGAAAAATGTGGATTAAAAATGAAGTAAATTGAAAAGTCACAAATTAGTGTAGCAAGAATACTATAAAGTCAAAACCTAAATGTCATTCATGTTTATTGATCTCACCTTTTGACGACCCTTTCCTTTGATATGCCTTTGCTCAGTTTTTTCCGAATTGCATTCGTTACGTTGAGAAAATGGACGCAGGCTTGAAAGAGCGGTGGATCATTTGCTGCCACATTGGTGGCTGTTGTTTTATAACCAATAAATCTCCTCAAATTTTTTAGATAATTAAATATTGTTTGGTTACAGAGACCCAGTTCTCTTAGTTTGTTAAAAAACAGATTTGTTTTTTCGATGTTGGTCACAAAATCCATGGACACATTTACTGGGTCCATGAAATATAAATAACGCGCAACATTTTCCACCTGTGTATACAGAGAGGGGGAGATATGAGTTTTATAAAATAGTCAGCTGAGTTATTTAGTTGAGAATTACTGGTAACAATGCTACAAGACTGAGCTTTGTAAAATGAGAGATAAAATACAAGGCATATATAACTTGAAGAAAGGACAAGTCATAACATCCTGTCATCCCCTCTGATATAGATGAATTAGTTAAACCTATTCATTATCTCATGTCCTTTGGCTCTGAAGAAATCAGGACTACTATTGTGGGCACCAATATTGACAACATAAGTGAGAGAAGAATGTTGAAGCTTGAAAGATTGAAGAGTGAAAGTGAGAAATAAACAGAAAATGAAAATGTATGTACTACTATCTCATGCAGGTCCAATTGGAAATGGAAATAACATGCACAAATATATAAAATAAGCCATTACCTCTTGTTTATTGTGGATTACTCCTAAAGTCTCGAACAAATAGTCCCTGAAGCCGCTCAGCATTGGTGTCCTCAAGGAATGCTTTCCATACATCCCTGCTTGCTGCATCTTCTGACGTACCACCACAGACCATTTCGGCCTGATGGGAGAAAATTATAGCAAGGGGGGACAACATACAGTGGATTAGACACATTATCTGGTACTTTCACACTTACTGTTTCTAACATGAATATCTCTGGCCATTAATAAGTAACAGTAACTATAAACAGATGAGTTATGGTAAAGTTAATGTGTTCTGCAGCATATATGTGATCTTATATATCACTGATAGGTACGTACTTCTCACACCTATAAACTCCACCAATTCTGTGTGGTATTATTATCTATCAACCTTCCATCACCCCAACCGTTATTCCATCTGCTACAGAAATAGCTATAAACAGTGGATCTGATCACATGGACAATGTACTTACCCATTTGGCTCTTCCCCTGCATTAGACAGCGATTCCTCCTCATCACCTTCCACTGCCTGGTTTTCCGTTGCCATATCATCTGATTGCAGAGACCTTCTTCCTTCATCACTGGTGACTGCAGGTACTTGCAAAGTAGCTCCGGTCCTGAGGCGAGCGGCCCAATGAGTCGATACGCCTGGTTGGGGAATGGTGGATGAAGTCGATACGCCTGGTTGGGGAATGGTGGATGAAGTCGATACGCCTGGTTGGGGAATGGTGGATGAAGTCGATACGCCTGGTTGGGGAATGGTGGATGAAGACGATACGCCTGGTTGGGGAATGGTGGATGAAGACGATACGCCTGGTTGGGGAATGGTGGATGAAGACGATACGCCTGGTTGGGGAATGGTGGATGAAGACGATACGCCTGGTTGGGGAATGGTGGATGAAGACGATACGCCTGGTTGGGGAATGGTGGATGAAGACCTAAATACACATAAAGATAGTTTAAAGAACAAAATAATTTTGTATAATAAACCCATAATTGCACCTATATAAATATAATGTATAAATCATGCTTACATTGTCATTGAGAGGGGCTTATTTTTAATTATGTTGCCCTTTCCCTCCAAGAAGGCTATGACACTGTCAGGGCATTGTAGTCTATTCAAGTCTTCATAATTCAGAACTCTTCCCTTCATGAGGAAGGTAAGGGTGGCAAAACGGGCTCTATCAGAAATCTTTTTAATTTCTTCAGTCGAAGCACCCTTCTTGCAAGACCTACGGAGATGTGTGAAGAGCTCTCTATATGGTTTGAGGCAGAACTCACAGACAATAGGCATTCTTCTTTCACTGTGGATGGAAATGAATGTTAGTAAAGATATGAATAATTATATATATATATATATATATATATATATATATATATATCTAGATAATGTGAGATAGATAGCTAGATAATGTGAGATAGATAGTGTATGTTCTCCCTGTGTTTGCGTGGGTTTCCTCCAGAACACCCGGAGGAAACCGGGTTATATTTAATTATATATAATTATATCCACTTCCGTGAGAAGCTAAGATAGTGCGTCACGTGTGTAGATATCATCATTTATTTATATAGCGCCACTAATTCCGCAGCGCTGTACAGAGAACTCACATCAGTCCCTGCCCCATTGGAGCTTACAGTCTAAATTCACTACTATAGACACACACTCACACACAGACAGACAAAGAGGGAGAGACTAGGGTCAATTTTTTGATTGCAGCCAATTAACCTACCTGTATGTTTTTGGAGTGTGGGAGGAAACCGGAACACCCGGAGGAAACCCACGCAAACACAGGGAGAACATACAAACTCCACACAGATAAGGCCATGATCAGGAATCGATCTCATGACCCCGGTGCTGTGAGGCAGACGTGCTAAACACTAGGCCACTATCTATTTAACATTATCCATCTATCTCACATTATCTATATATCTAGCTATCTCACATTATCTAGCAAAAATATAAATTATATATATATATATATATATATATATATATATATACATATATACATACATATATACACACACAAAAATATGTAATGTTTCCTTTTATATAGAATTACAAACAACTGCGATGCCAGCGGGGGTTGTTAATGTATTTCAGCCCTGTGTTTGTTTGCAAAACACATGGATATCTTTAGTTAACTGTGGGTTAGAAAAAATGATGTTGCCTATAGCAACCAGATTCTACTTCTATATATTGGACATCTGTGGATAGAATGTACTAAATAAATGATATTTCTATTGCATATCCCATGTCGTTTTCAAAATTTTATTTTATTTACTGAGATCTGTAAATATATGTAGCTAGTAGTCTGTATTTATTCATTACTGTCATACAGCGCTCTACATTTATTCACCAGGACATTCATCCCTAGCATCGGCTGGTTTTACCTATTATATCATTCACTTTTCACAGATATCTGTACATTTCAAAGTCCATATATATCATGAATTAAACATCTGGGATATCATCAAACAAAGTAGTGATTGAGTATTCTCCTAAGAAGTTTTTACTAATTTGTCACTTCTCCCACAAGGACTGTCCTGTTACCTGTAGATTGAGAGGGAGCCTAATTAACAAACTAATAGCTACACAGGCTGGGAGGAGGGAGAAACATTTGTCTAAAAAACAAACAATGAATAGTTAGACAATGAGAGATAAATAGAGTCTACTTACGAGGCTTTTAGGTTCTCCATTATGAAATAAAAGTATGAAATGTGATCAGACAGCAATTGAAGGGAGCTCCTAAGATATTCTCTCACTACAAAATGTTTTGTAACCTCCTACAAGGAAAGGTCTTTTATTATCTGTGGGCAGTGTTTTACTGCAATATATCAATCCCCTGACCAATAGATAAAACTCTGCTAACTTCTACATTTCAAGAGAGACTTAGGTGAAATCATTTAAGATTCTGAAAATTACTATTTGATTCCTCAGGGACAGGTACGTTGTTTCAGATCCCTATGTAAAATGACAACTATATCATAAATGATCTTGTGTCTCAGCACCCAGGAAATTCTAACACAAATTTGGTTTAGAGAAAAAACAAAAATTCTATACAATCATGATTCTTTTCCATGATAATTCATGAGGTAAAAGAAAGTTTATTCAGGTCCCTATGTAAAATAATGTAACTATGTAATAGCTACACAGGCCATTGTATAAATAAATGTTGATGTTGATGATGAGGGGACAACATTTGTCTAACAAACTGAGTAGTTAGACAATGTTTCAGTAAATATTTGTTTTAATTCATATCGGTATTTATCTCACATTGTCTGATTGTCATCATCCTTAGAACACAATTGAACGCATTTGCGGTTTAAATATTTATTTATATTACTCGCTCCATAATTCCTCCCCCAGCCAAGTATACTCAAGTCAGCTGTGAATTATTTAAATCCTGGGGCTTTATTTATATATGTCTGCTCATTGTCCCTTTCAGCAAGAAAAGGGCTATTGAAGATCCCTACTCTTTAGATGAAATATTGCATCTCATGGCTCTGAGCTAGGGATGTAAATCTGTTGGGTGTGAGATGTGCTTTGTGTAAATATGTCTGGAGCCACAAATCTGATGGGAATACCTGAGAGACACCTTTATTAGCCATTTCCTTTCACAACACTCTCCCTGCACATGAATGAGCCCTGTAGATACTTTGTGTAAATATCCAGACAATGTCTGTAGCTGCTCCATTAAGGCAGCAAGAAAATTATATGAGCTGCCACAAAATGCAAAATTCAGATAACAAAGCAAATGCAGGCTTTTTAATGGAATGTTCCCATATCCCTGAATTGGGAACATATATAAAATAAAGTGTCACAATAACCTTGTTTTAGAATCTCCTGTGCTGCATACATACATCATTTACAAGTCAAAATGTCATTCTAGTGTTAATGAGTTAGAAGTGACTCAGGAATCTCTTGTCTTCAAAACTGTAAATTTTTACACCTTTTGCAAATTATCCTGAGGTTGTCTCTGGTTCATTTTGTAAGCTACCACTATAAAGTCCTCTAAAAACTCCATTATGAAAGCATTTGCAATCAAGAAAGATCTCCTTCCATTTTGCTAAACTAAAATCCTGCCTTTCCTATCATAATGGAGGCCATCCAGAAAAAGTAAGTGGTATTTATCTGTGTATGTTTGAACTCAACTATTTTGAACAATGTTAGCTACCATTTGGGGTTATGGCAAAAAAAAAAAACAAAAAAAAAAAAAACACTTCTTTTAACATGTTCACTTTAATGTGTGTATTAATATATATACGTGCAAAAGTGATGCACGATCTTAGCTTCTCACAAAAGTGTAAATACAATATTACATATGTTTTTGTTTATAATTGTTTCCTTTTATATAGAATTACAAACAACTGCCATGTATGCATGTATTAGCATTTCAGTTATTTTTGTTGGCAAAAACACATAGGGATAGTAAACTGAGTTTGAGATGTTGCTTATAGCAACCAGATTCTAGCTCTCATTTATTTAGTACATTCTATTATCCAGTTGTCCAATAAATATATATTTCTATTGCATATAAATGTTGTATTTAAACCAATTTTATTTAGAGATCTGTAAATATATGTAGCTAGCAGCCTGTATTTATTATATACAATTACAAATTGTATATATATTTTTGGGGGGCAAAACACATAGGGATAGTAAACTGAGTTTGAGATGTTGCTTATAGCAACCAGATTCTAGCTCTCATTTATTTAGTACATTCTATTATCCAGTTGTCCAATAAATATATATTTCTATTGCATATAAATGTTGTATTTAAACCAATTTTATTTAGAGATCTGTAAATATATGTAGCTAGCAGCCTGTATTTATTATATACAATTACAAATTGTATATATATTTTTTGGGGGCAAAACACATAGGGATAGTAAACTGAGTTTGAGATGTTGCTTATAGCAACCAGATTCTAGCTATCATTTATTTAGTACATTCTATTGTATATAATGTCGTCTTTGAAAAACTAATATTTTGCTTTTTTGGCAGGTCTCACAGAACTCCACTGGTCTGCAAGTTCTGTGAGAAACTAGACACAAATTTATCAGTCCATCTCCAACGAGTGTGCCAGAAGAAGGCAGATCCTTCAAGCATCCCCATTTTGGTAGAGGAAGCTCGTTCCAACATGAGGAAGATGTTGGAAAAGCTCAGCATAGTTAACTATACTGACAACAGATTCAGAACCTTCAGTGCGGCACACATGGAGGAGCTGGTCAGGTTTTTTGAGCAGTCTGGAGTTTACGTTAAAGGAAAACCCTCACCAACCCCAGCACGGTCTGTAAAGATTGTATTGGTTATTTCTAATTACAATCTGTTTCCATAGCTTCACATAACTTCAGGTTTCCATTAAAGCAACAATGTAATAATTAATAGTATTACTATTTATAAGATAACTGATAATATATCTTGCACCTGTCAATGCTACCCCCCCCCCCACCCATTCTTATAATTTGCAGAATTGTCAGGGCCTTGTATTATCATCATCATCACCATTTATTTATATAACCTGTTCATTTCTTATTTGTTACATAATGTGTCCTTAGGCCTCTGCAAAAACACAACCAAATTAAGGACAGACGTCCATCAGTTAATGTTGATACAGATGGGGAAGATGATGATGAAATTCATAATGAAAATCAAGCAATGTAAGTAAAGTGGATCATACATTTGTTCCTTCGTTTCTCACTCTCTCTATCATTGGGCTTCATTTGTTACCAATATTTGGACGCAATGATAATATAACTTGTTTTGTTTGTCTTTAATTCCAGTGATAACGCACCAAACTGGAGTGTTCCACTAAGGAAGAAGATGTCTGAAGCTGGTTTGTACGACAAACACAGCAAGGAGCATCCCATCCTTGAAGGATTCCAAAAGCACTTGACACATACCTTGAATGTACCAAATTGCCAGCAGGAGGTACAAATTTTAGTAGTAATAAACAATTACATTATCTTGTATTTCCTATCATAATCATCAGCCATTTATATGTTGCATAGTCAGTAATGTTCAGTGATGGGTCCTTTATATACAACAGACTCGCGCTCCATGCCTACATATAAACATTACCATTTTTCTCTTAATATCCCGTTCACTGTATACAACATTACTTTCCTATATAGAACCCATAGTATTGGTTGCTGTTATTGGAATGTACTTTATATCAGCTTCATTTTATTTCAGCATGGTATTTAATCTCATTTTTCTCTCTTTTTAATCTTAGGTGGAAAATGTCGCAAGGTACTTGTTCTACATGGACAGCACAAAAGTCTCCTTGGATTTTGTACTGGACATTGAAAAAACAATCCAGTATTTTAATAAGCTTAGAGAAACTGGACTAACGAACCAGACTGCTGCAAACTATCTTAAGAGCTTGAAGAGGTTTGTTCAGTACCAGATCACATCCACCAACCTGGTGCTTCAAAACAAGGACCTGTTTGAAGCCTTTCAATCTTTTATGAATCGGACAAAGGACATCCAAGGGGCCATCAATAAAGCCGTCTCAAAGGAGATCGTGGCAAAAAGGTAACACTCAAGCACGGATTCAGGGGCAGGCACAGTTTTACTTCAGGTATACATAGTTTTGTTCCTCATAGACCTCTCCGACAAGGGTAAAGGAAATTGCTTTTAAATAACTATTCAAAAGATACACATAAGCTCTAGGTAGAAACTGTGCACTGCAACAGTCAGGGTGTCTAGGTACCTACAACAGCTCCTCGGCTGTCCTACATTATTGTACAATTATATTATAACTGCTGCATGTGTAATCATTCTTGTATGTATTATTTACAGGTACGACTTGCTGAGTGATGACATTAAACCCCCAGAGGAGTACCGTAAGCTTCTGGCGGTGGCAAAGCCTGGATTTCTTGAAGCCATTGAGAAAGCTAAAACAGATCAGAAGCTTGAGGAAAAAGAGAAGCTGACAATCCTCTACTATCTGGAGGCTGTGGTCATTCTCAAGCACCTGCAACGACCGGGTGTAGTGCAGAACATGACAGTAAGTAACACCCTAATACCTGACCTCTGTTTCCTCCAGGTAAACTGTAGATAAGTTAAATGACTTTATCATCTGCAGGTGACTGAGTGGCTGCAAAGGAAACGCCATCAGCGCAATCTTGGAGATGAAGTGGTAAACACTACTGTTGTTGGTGTGAAGAACCATAAGACATCCACGCAGCAAGTTGCTACTTTTGTACTTCAGCAGGATGAGGAAATGGTGCGTATCAAATATTTGTATTTTTCTAATGTACCTCTTCTAGTATATTCTAAGCCACAAGGAATATCCCTTGTCCAACACTCCTCCATATGTACACAACTGTAAACTAGCTAATCTGTGCAGTGTCTTTAGACGTTACAATTTCTAAAAAGTCTTAAAAAAAACACAACTTGTTTGGCATATATATATATATATATATATATATATATATATATATATGATATAGTGTTATATAGAAATATATGTATAATATACATATTTTCCCAGGGGTATGAGATAGCTCTGTATTTTGTATCAAATTTGAAAGTAAAGTGTTTTACCTCAAATTTTACGATTTTGAAAAAGTAGATAAGATTCCTTTCATTAAAAAATAAATAAATAGATATGACATGTCATTCAAGTAACTATTGTGTCTGCAAAGGTAACATTTGTTTCTCTTTCCTTTCAGTGGTTTGATGTTTATTTCAAGAAGATCAGAACCACATTCTTCAAGAACAACCAGGACAGCGCATATTTTTTCATCTCAACAACGGGTGAAAAAATATATAATGCATCCAATGACCTCTCAAGGTTCCACCAAAAGTAAGTGAAGAGGACTTGTTTATCTGCACGTAACATAGCTATATTACATTTCTCATGGGGGGATAAACACATTGGAGATACGCAAAAACATTGGTCAATTTTGCTACCATACTCTTAACATTTTCATTACTTTACTATACTTTATTTTCCCTTTCTAGATTTAATCTGAAACCCATCACAAGCCAGGAAATCCGCCGCGTTATGGAAACTTATGTGTCCTCTAAGTTCTCGGATGGCCAAGAGAGTGCATTTGCCAAGTATTTGGCACATTCGGATGCCACCGCAGAGCGGTTTTATCGGATGAAAAACATAGAGGACCTGGTGATGGCCTCAGAAATTTTAAATAGCACGATTCCCAAGGAACCACCTCAAGCATCGACAAAGTAAATATATTATTAGGGGAAACTGCACTATAATTCATTGTCCAGAAACACATATAACATTGACTTTGAATTTTCAGAACTGCTGAATCTTCTTCGACCAAAAGAAACCGAGAGGTAGAAGAGGAAGATGATGTTGAGGTACCCCAATCTCCCCAAAAAAGGATGAAAGATGATGTATACTCGTCATTCATCCTGACATATCCCCTTCTCATGGACCGTGAAGTTCCACCTCTTAAAGAGTGCCTGCAACTTCCTAGAGGTCGTTTTTGCTACGACAAGTGGCGGAAGGCGCAGAATAAGATGCGAATGGAGGATATTATTGGTAAGAAATTCTACATTCTTTTGTTTCTAAAACTAAATTGTTTCCCCTAAAAAGGCTAAATAATGTGTTGGATTTCTTTAATTCAAACCCATACAAGATTGACAGCCCTTTGATTATGCACTATTAAAATGTTTTTTAGCCATTCTAATATTTGTTTTGTCAATTTTCTTCAGGTCGTTTTCGGACAAGGCTTCCAGAGGAACGTCAAATTATTAAATATGTTGAGCTCCAGGGATGGAAACAAAACATCCCGAGAACCTGTGAGATTTTAGCGAACTGGAAGCCACAGCGTCCGAAAGACCAAAAAGACAACAAGGATGTAGAGCATCTGATCTCCCGTCAGGAATGGAAGGGTCTGGCAATCATTCCAGATGAAACTAAAGGAGAGAAAGTGGTTGCCACCAGGCTGTTTCGGAAAGGGGAGATCTTATGCGACTACCATGGAACTTTAATATCCCATGATGAAGGGGAAAGAAGATTAAAAACAACCCAAATGGGAGAAATGGGGTACCTATACTTTTTTAAAGACTCAAAGCAAAAACGTTTGTGTGTGGACGCAACAACTGCGCCATGCAGTTGTCACCCACACCTTCAATCGACTTTTGGTAGAAAAATCAATCATTCAAGACACAAGTTCAACATTAAGCCAATATCTTTAATCCTTTTCAACAATTCCATATCTTCAATATTACTGATGGCGTCAGAGGACATCAGTCCTGGAGTGGAACTGCTCTTTGATTATGGAGTTACAAAAGCCTCCTTTGGAGGGGAAGGGGCTGACCTCTCTTTTCTAGACGATTAGTTTTTTGTGTCCTGGTTTAAAATATTGTTTGGGTTATTTTCAAATTTTTAATATGTTCATAAATAGTTGCACCTATATCATTAACTGTTAATTATGTATTAATATCACCAGTTGTCCAATAAATATATAATTTTATTGAATATCACTGTAGTTTTTATTTAGATACTGTAAATATAAGGTTGTCTTTAAAAATATGTATCTCTATATAACATTAATCTTTTCAAACTGTTGCAGTGATGTGTATATATATATATATTTACCCAATTCCTATATATATCCGTCTCCTCCTGCACAGTGTATAATGGTCATATGGACAGAATATTAAAGGGGAGGTCACATGTGACCTGGTGGCTTTTAGCACATCATATATTTATATACCGCAGTGCTGTACAGATAGCTCAGTCTCACTTGGCATCTGACCTAGAACCCTCTCCCAGGGAGCTGACACTCTTAGTGAGTGCATAAAGGGCTCCCTACATATAAGGTTGTCTTTGAAAAGCCGAGTGTGTCATCAAAACAGATGTAGTGTCTTAGATTCTCACAGATGTGTACACAGAAGATTTCCTGTGAAGCTGATTGTTGTAGAATGGTCTGAGTTCAAATGAAGAAGAGGCTGGAGAGCTGTGAAAAAATGTCCTTACTATGTGGTATGTGCTGAGAACTGAACATGGCTGCCAGGTATTTCCTGTGCCAGTGTTACACTTCCTATGTCACTGCCTGCACACTTGTTTTTTTTAAGAAACAGGCTTTGTAAACACCAATATACCTTTATAACCAACACTTCCTAGGCATCAGCTGCCAAATGTGACAAGTCAGATGGTTCAGTGGGACTTTTTAATCTTAGGTGGAAAATGTCGCAAGGTACTTGTTCTACATGGACAGAACAAAAGTCTCCTTGGATTTTGTACTGGACATTGAAAAAACCATCCAGTATTTTAACAAGCTTAGAGAAACTGGACTAACGAACCAGACTGCTGCAAACTATCTTAAGAGCTTGAAGAGGTTTGTTCAGTACCAGATCACATCCACCAACCTGGTGCTTCAAAACAAGGACCTGTTTAAAGCCTTTCAATCTTTTATGAATCGGACAAAGGACATCCAAGGGGCCATCAATAAAGCCGTCTCAAAGGAGATCGTGGCAAAAAGGTAACACTCAAGCACGGATTCAGGGGCAGGCACAGTTTTACTTCAGGTATACATAGTTTTGTTCCTCATAGACCTCTCTGACAAGGGTAAAGGAAATTGCTTTTAAATAACTATTCAAAAGATACACATAAGCTCTAGGTAGAAACTGTGCACTGCAACAGTCAGGGTGTCTAGGTACCTACAACAGCTCCTCGGCTGTCCTACATTATTGTACAATTATATTATAACTGCTGCATGTGTAATCATTCTTGTATGTATTATTTACAGGTACAACTTGCTGAGTGATGACATTAAACCCCCAGAGGAGTACCGTAAGCTTCTGGCGGTGGCAAAGCCTGGATTTCTTGAAGCCATTGAGAAAGCTAAAACAGATCAGAAGCTTGAGGAAAAAGAGAAGCTGACAATCCTCTACTATCTGGAGGCTGTGGTCATTCTCAAGCACCTGCAACGACCGGGTGTAGTGCAGAACATGACAGTAAGTAACACCCTAATACCTGACCTCTGTTTCCTCCAGGTAAACTGTAGATAAGTTAAATGACTTTATCATCTGCAGGTGACTGAGTGGCTGCAAAGGAAACGCCATCAGCGCAATCTTGGAGATGAAGTGGTAAACACTACTGTTGGTGTGAAGAACCATAAGACATCCACGCAGCAAGTTGCTACTTTTGTACTTCAGCAGGATGAGGAAATGGTGCGTATCAAATATTTGTATTTTTCTAATGTACCTCTTCTAGTATATTCTAAGCCACAAGGAATATCCCTTGTCCAACACTCCTCCATATGTACACAACTGTAAACTAGCTAATCTGTGCAGTGTCTTTAGACGTTACAATTTCTAAAAAGTCTTAAAAAAAACACAACTTGTTTGGCATATATATATATATATATATATATATATGTAACGCCCCCTAGTGGCGTGTTAGTAAAGCCTTAATGGAGTGTAAGAAAAACCTATGATTTATGTTACATAACATCTGGATAACATTAAGAACTGTGCAGGAGGAGTAATAAGATATTTGCAACCATATTCGTATTGCTGATTAAGAACTGTGCTGGAGAGAGTGAGGAGCTGTACATATATTTCTTTATTGATGAAACCAATATGATTATCGTGCTGGAGGAAGAGGAGTGTAAATAAAGAGTTTAATTTGTTATAGAGATGGTCTGGCGCCCAAATTTATTGTGACTTTTATTACACTGCATCACCTGTGTCCCACTAACTACAGAGAAACACCTGCATGTGCAGGGACCCCCTGATCATTTACACCCATGGCCCATCAGCTAGCCTGGGCTTGAGAAGGAGGTGCACTGTGTACCCATTGCACCACACAATACACACAGTGACAGGGGGTTACATATATATATATATATATATATATATATATATATATATATATATATATATATATATGATATAGTGTTATATAGAAATATATGTATAATATACATATTTTCCCAGGGGTATGAGATAGCTCTATTTTGTATCAAATTTGAAAGTAAAGTGTTTTACCTCAAATTTTACGATTTTGAAAAAGTAAATAAAATTTGGTAAAAGTTGGTAAAGATATACACAGAAGTGTATTCAGATCCCAGTGCAATGTCTGTGAGAAGCCGAGAGCTTTTGCACAATTGGTGAATATCTTAAGCTTCTCACAGATATCTGTACATTGGATACATATTTTGGAAAAAACCTTTTTTATTTCAAAAGTATAAAAATCATATCAAAAGAATTTCTTTGGATCAGCTTGGCAGGGTGTTTTAGATATGTGCTACTTAAATTGTTGTGTTTAATAAATACACATTTTCTAAAAAAAAAAAAAATAACTCATGCAGTTTGTGTGCCATTAATATATCAACTTTACTGCAAAATACTCCACTTTGATTATGGAGTTAGAAAAGCCTCCTTTGGAGGGGAAGGGGCTTCTTTAGTAGGAAAAATTCTATCAGGACAAATTATACCTCACTGTACAATGAACTCAATAAAGTGGTAACTACAGGTAGAAATGCTGTTGGTGGGACAGCTCCTCACTAGGTAGAACTGCTTTCACATTTGTCAGAACTGTATTTTTTGGTCAGGCTCGCATGGAAATTGCAGATTTCTATGAGAAAATGTACACACTGTGCACTCAAAAATTCATAAACTCTGAGGCGCTAGTTAACATCTTGGAAGCAATTTTAAAAAAGTACAACCATTCACCATCCTATACTGTCTCCACTAGAAAATGGTTTCCAGCGTGAAGTAGATGTTCTTGCGCATCTGTTAAAGGCTCAGAGCCTGATCTATGCATGGAAGTTCCTCCTTTCCTTAGTATATTTGCACAATGCCCACACTAAACTACAGACTTGGGGACAGATATCTGAGAAACAAAAAGACCAAGAAACACTTATTTGGAGGGCAGTCACAGAAGGCCCTACAGCCTTCACATCTCTTTATGGCTTTCGGCCAAGATCAAGTGCAGTTGTGGCAGATCAGCACTTGCCTCTTTGGTTAGAGGGCTGGAATGCAGCTTTGAAAGGTTGGGACAAATGTGCATCTGGACTGGCAATCCAGGGGGCCATAAATCACGGGTCAGGAGACCTTAATACAGATATGTGATTCTGTTGGCACCCACGCACTTTTGATCACTTTCCCTAAGTGGCGGAAGGCGCAGAATAAGATGCGAATGGAGGATATTATTGGTAAGAAATTCTACATTCTTTTGTTTCTAAAACTAAATTGTTTCCCCTAAAAAGGCTAAATAATGTGTTGGATTTCTTTAATTCAAACCCATACAAGATTGACAGCCCTTTGATTATGCACTATTAAAATGTTTTTTAGCCATTCTAATATTTGTTTTGTCAATTTTCTTCAGGTCGTTTTTGGACAAGGCTTCCAGAGGAACGTCAAATTATTAAATATGTTGAGCTCCAGGGATGGAAACAAAACATCCCGCGAACCTGCGAGATTTTAGTGAACTGGAAGCCACAGCGTCCGAAAGACCAAAAAGACAACAAGGATGTAGAGCATCTGATCTCCCGTCAGGAATGGAAGGGTCTGGCATTTATTCCAGATGAAACTAAAGGAAAGAAAGTGGTTGCCACCAGGCTGTTTCGGAAAGGGGAGATCTTATGCGACTACCATGAAACTTTAATATCCCATGATGAAGTGGAAAGAAGATTAAAAACAACCCAAATGGGAGAAAGTCTATGACCTTATTACACACAATGATATCTCAGCAGCACCAATAGACAGTGCAAAAACGGCTGATTAAACCTGTTTTTAGTGGTTCTTCATCTCACTCAGCTATTGTGACACTGCTGAAAATCGTACTACAATATTATTACAGTGACCCTAACCCTTCCTTCAAACACATAGCATACATGTACAATATGATTCTAATAAAAAAAATAAAAAAATATTATAATATATATATATATATACACATACATACATACACACACATAATAGCTCAATATAGATGACTGTTCAAAAGATGAAACTGCAGTATAAATGACTGTCCAGAAACATAACACCTGACCCACTGGGGCCATTGACTTTGTATTCTCATAAATGCTGAATCGACTTCAAGCAAAAGAAACCAGGAGGTGGAAGAGGAAGATGAGGTACAACAAACTCCCCCAGAAAGTATGAAAGATGTATTTTCATCATTTATCCTGACACATCCCCTTCACATGGACGATGAACCTCCACCTTAGAGTGCCTGCACTTTCCTAGAGGACATTATTGCTGCTTCCTTACAATCAGCTGGCTACAGTCAAAGTAACAGCTGCCTCCATGGAGGTGGTTGTCAAAGTACATTGTTACCACAAATATATGGTCTAAACTGTTGGCAGGATGAAATGAATTGTGTGCCCTTCTTACAAACAGAGGATTAGACTAGTTCTTCCGCACTGACTCATTAGTATACACAACCTAAATTACATTTTAATTCCCAGTGGTTCAGTGGGCCTGTCAGACTTGGACTTTAACCGAGTGTTAAATCATAACAATTCTTTTCTAATTTACAAACATTTGTCACCAATTGACTGACTGGTGGACAGTTATCGGATATTTACTGACCCTACGGGCTGCAATCATTCCCTGCCACAAGTACCGTTTCAGAGTGCTTCCAACAAAGTGCTCCTTAAATTGTTCCGTTTAATAAATACATATTTATTTTAAAAAAACACACCTTTTTTGGCATATATATTATATATATGATGTAATGTTATATAGAAATATATGTATAATATACATAGTTTCCCAGGGGTATGTGATAGCTCTGTATTTTGTACAAAATTTGAAAGTAAAGTATTTTACCTCAAATTTTACGATTTTGAAAAAGTAAATAAAATCCCCTTTTCATTAAAAAAATAAATCGATATGAATTATGTCATTCAAGTAACTATTGTGTCTGCAAAGGTCGTTTTTGCTATGACAAGTGGAGGAAGGCGCAGAATAAGATGCGCATGAAGGATATTATTGGTAAGAAATTCTACATTCTAGAATTTCCTTTGTTTCTAAAACTAAATTGTTTCCCCTAAAGAGGCTAAATAATTTGTTGGGTTTCTTTAATTCAAACCCATACAAGATTGACAGCCCTTTGATATTTGTGATATTCTGCCCCTTCCATCACGAGACCTTTCCTCCCCCAGGGACAAACACAATCATTTTTAATCTGAAGGCCCTATTAATCAACTGTAGCTGATTCAGGAAGCTTGAAGAGTCAGTCATAATTTTGTGTTTTAATGAACTGGGTGAGTGGAGGCGAGAATATGGAAGGCAGTTATTTGACACCTGTATGGTATTTTGTATTTATTTTTGTTCTTAAATAAAGCAGCCACTTCTTAATGATGGTTAACTGTAATGTTCAAATGTGCAGTTTATAAATCCGATTTTAAAGCAAATTAACTCCAACTAAAGAGGTTAAACCAGTAAACAGGCCATCTTGGACCCACATGTTACCCAAAGACTAATAAATATTGATATTGCAAGAAAGATTCACACTGTGCAGTTTGTATGTATTATAGTAATCAATGCTATTCACTTCCATTACAGCTTAAGCTGCCTAAACACAATTATTTTCTAATTTACAAACATTTGTCACTAATTGACTGACTAGTGGACAGTCATGGAAATTCTAATATATTTCAGCAAGATATATTTGGATAAATATTTCTGGTGCATGCACAGAATGGATGGATGGATGATGTCTGTGCTGGCTATGTCATTCCAAAAAAACAGCTTATTCTTGCTGTTGGAAAAAGCAGAGCTGGCGGATGACTGTTAGTGCCGTGAACGTATCTATCTACCAACTATCTGAAACTAGCTCGGGAGTTTGCATTCTTCAGCTTTCCAGGTTCTGGAATGGGGATAAGCCACATTTTGGGGATAAACATATGTTGGTGCCAGGAGGATGCAGGTAAAGGTGGAAGCTACAGAGATGGATATAGCAAGGAACCTGATAAAACAGCACGCTCTATCTACGCATAATGCAGAACCGAGAATGGAGGCCGAGCCATCTCAGATTTGCATGAAACTTCCAACAATGACCAAGTGACCGGTAAAGTCACGTGTGACCCAAATCGCTGGGAAATGCCTTTGAGCAGAAAAACTTGCCACTTTTAAGTATTATCACCTGTTGTCTAATATATATTTTAATTGACTATCAATGTACTTTTTAAAATATAATTTTATTTTATTTACAGATATGTCCTGGGATGCTAGGCCTTTCCTCTGTGCAAGTGTCAGTGGTTGCCGTGCTTCCTCCCCCCCCCGATACAATCCATTTAATCAATGTAATTTCATTACTGCAGAATTCCACCCAATGTACAATAAAACCATCTTGACATCCCCTGCTGGTTGGTAAATATATTGAATAGGGATCTGAATAAACTTCTGTGGATATCTGTGAGAAGCTGAGTGCTTTTGCACTATTGGTGAATATCTTAGCTTCTCACTGATATGTATCCAAAGCACCCTGCCAAGCTGTAGGTAAAGTATTTTCTCCTCCATAGACCCGAGCCTGGGAGTTAGGGTTATAATCTCCTGGGAAGAAAACAATTACACAGCGCTGAAAAATGGTTCCAGAGAAGTGAATATCACATGATATCAATATCTGAGTGAGAGAAGTTAAAAATATCCAAGGCAATGTAAAATACAATATAACATTTTAATATACAATTAAAAGTCACAATACTCAATATAAAAAGTATATATTTCTGCAGTAATAAATTAGAAGATATGATATTGATTATAGATCAATCATAATAGCAAGTGTAAACACAGATGGAACTATTATATAAGATTGTAGATGATCAATAATAATAAGTGTGAACACCAGTGGAACTGTTATGTAAAGATTAGATAATAGGTTAATCTCCACAGTATACGACTTTTGATATATACTTTTGATATTGAGCATTGTGACTTAATTGTATATTAAAATGTTATATTGTATTTTACATTGCCTTGGATATTTTTAACTTCTCTCACTCAGATATTGATATTGTGTGATATTCACTTCTCTGGAACCATTTTTCAATTTGCAAAGAGCTGCATCTCTATCTATCTATCTATCTATCTATCTATCTATCTCCTCTCCTAGGGTGCTGACACTTATATACAAGGCTCTCTTTGAGAAGCTGATTGTTGTAGAATGGTCTGAGGTGAAATGAATAAGAAGAGTCAGGAGAGCTGTGAACACACGTCTGTACAATGTGCTATGTGCTGAGAAATGAGCATGGCTGCCAGGTATTTCCTGTCAGTCAGCACTTCCTGGTTGGCAGGTGAATGGCAGTGATGTCACTTCCTTCAAACACCCAGCATACATCTACAATAAGGTACGTGTATATACACACTGTACAAGTCTGTGCCCTTATTACACACATGATAACTCAGCAGCACCAATAGACAGTGCAAACGCTGCTGATTAAACCTGTCTAGTAGTTCATCTCACTGCAGCTATTGTGACACTGCTGAAATACTTACTGCAATTTTATTACAGTGATGTCACTTCCATCAAACACCCAGCATACATCTACATTAAGGTT
Organism: Mixophyes fleayi; assembly: GCF_038048845.1. Taxonomy (NCBI): domain Eukaryota; kingdom Metazoa; phylum Chordata; class Amphibia; order Anura; family Limnodynastidae; genus Mixophyes; species Mixophyes fleayi. The sequence goes on from NW_027445879.1 coordinate 250,198, forward strand.
CTAATAAAATAAATATATCTCTATTTCTATCCACATACACACATAATAGCCCACTATAAATGACTTTCCAGAAACATATATCATTGACTTTTTGCATTTTCAGAAATGCTGAATCGTCTTCAAGCAAAAGAAACCGAGAGGTGGAAGAGGAAGTTGATGTTAATATGCAACAAACTCCCCAAAAAAAAAGGATGAAAGAAGGTGCCATATCACATAACTTGCAGACAAGTTTATAATTTCTAGTGTGGCATGTTCTGTTCAAAGTTTCATACGTTATTGGATATTTGCTGACCCTACGGCCTGCCCCAAGTACTGTTTCATAGTGCTTCGAACAAAGGGGTACTTAAATTGTTCCATTTAACAAATACATATTATAAAAAAAATACTCATTCAGTTTGTGTGCCATTAGCATGTCAAATTTACTGCAAGTTCTGTGATAGATTTGTGTAAAGTGCATCTGCAAAGAGTGTGCCAGAAGAAGACAGATCACTATTTTGGTAGAGGAAGCTCATTCCAACATGAGGAAGATGTTGGAGAAGCTGAGCCAAGTGGAATATGGCAACGTCAGATTCAGAAACTTCAGTCCGGTGCAAATGGACTAAACACTTATTTTCTAATTTACAAACATTTGTCACTAATTGACTGACAGGTGGACAGTCATGGAAATTGTAATATATTTCAGCAAAATACATTTAGATGACTACTTCTGGAGCATGCACAGAATGGATGGATGCTGATGTCTGTGCTGCTTATTCTGGTGAAAGGTGCAGAATAAGATGTGCATGGAGGATATTATTGGTAGGAAATTCTGCATTCTTTTGTTTCAAAAACTAAATTGTTCCCCCAAATAGGCCAAATATTTTTTTGACTGCTTCCAGAAGAACATCAGATTCTTCGGTACGTTAAGCACCAGAGATGGACACAAAACATCCCCAGCCCGGACGACAGGGCCCTGCTTTTTTTTTCTGTTCCAGAGTCCGTCAGCTGGCGACAGGGTCCCCCCGCAGGACCCAACTGAAAGCCACAGTGTCTGAGTAACCAAAATAACAATATCTGGTCTTTCATCACAAATGGAAGGGTCCGGCAATGTTTCCAGATAAAAATAAAGAAGACAAACTGGTTGCCACCAGTTTGGGTTCGGAAAGGGAAATCTTATGTGACTCTCATGGATCTTTAATATATAATGATGAAGGGGATAAAAGAATGAAGATAATCCCATAGGAAGCAATGGGGCACCTGCTTTGTTTTAAAGATTCCAAGGAATAGCGTTGTGTGTGGACACAATAAGTGCACCGTACAGTTGTCACTTGCACCTCAAAGCAACTTTTGGCAAAAAAAAAAAAAAAAAAAAAGAATCACTCTAGAAACAAGTACAACATTAAGCCAGTTTCTTACAAACTGTGGACTATAAAAACATAATTAAACCCAGTAACCTCACAGCGACAATACATCGGTCCTGGGGTGGAACTTCTATTTGACTATGGAGTTAAAAAGCCTCTTTTGGAGGGGAAGGGGCCGACTTAGACGATTAGTTTTTTGGTGGACTGTCCTGGTTTAAAATTTTATTTTTTGCTAAATGAATTTTCTTTTAAATATGTTTATTAACAGTTGGTCATTTATTATTAATAGTTTATTATGTATTATCACCAGTTGTCAAATATATATTTTTATTACCATCTATGTGAATATATGAAAAAAAAAAAAAAGTATATATATATATATATATATATATATATATTTATATATACACATACACATATATATACACATATATACACACACACACTTTTCAAAGTGTTGCAGTGATAAGTAAATATATACAGCTCCTATATACATCTCCTGTCTCCTCCTGCACAGTGTATAAAGGTCATATGGACATAATATTAATGGGGAGGTCACATGTGACCTGGTGGCTTTTAGCTCCCATATCTCTCTCCTGTTAGAGGCACACATCATATATTTATATACCGCAGCGCTGTACAGATAGCTCAGTCTCACTTGGCCTCTGACCATGAACCCTCTCCCAGGGAGCTGACACTCTTAGTGACTATATACAGGGCTCTACATATAAAAGTTGTCTTTGAAAAGCTGAGCGTTTCTTTGTTTCTTAGCTTCTCACAGACACTGTACATATAACATTTCCTGTGAAACCTTATAAAGCAGAATCACTAATTTCATTATTACCTAAAATTTAGTATAAATTCTTATTTACCATATTTTCTTATGCTGTTGATCTTGAGTGATAGGAGTCTGTAGTCCCTTAACTGTGGCCCACGTCCATCAGCTATCACAGGGAACTGTCTCCGCAGCTTCTGGAAGTCTTCATCCCTCGGTATACCTACAGAGTCTTGAAGACCTTCCCTGTTTGGACATGTATAATGAATATGACACAAGAAATTATAACAGAGGAGATTTTAGAAACAGACACAGGAGAATAAAGGTGCAGCCATGGAGAATGTACTGATGTAAGGAAACATCAGGGACTCACCTTGAACAGCTTGGTCTGTTCTCCTCTGGGTCACTTCTCCTTCCAATCTCGCTCACCAGTCTTGAGCCTGTAAAGTCTCTCTGCAGTGGAGTGAGCAGTGTGATCTTAAGGGGGCACAGTAATGTGTGTGCTGGCACAGGGGGCTTGTGGCAATGTAATGAGTGTGTGATAGCCCCTGTAGTGATGAAGGTGGTGGCAGAATGGCACAGAGTGATGGAGGGGGGCAGGCACACACCTGGGGGGGGGGGTCTGGTCTCTGGAAAAAGCAACATGATGGTAAAGCGCCACAGAATTTGTTAGCTTAACATTATATCTTTATTTATTTAAAAATGAAAATTAAAAAATTAAAAAAAAAACACATTCGTGCAAATAAAAAGTGGTGGGGGGCAGGGCAGGTGCATAAAGTGGGTGGGGAGGGTGCAGGCACAAAATGTGGGGGGTGCACGCACAAAATGTGGGGGGTGGGGTGCACGCACAAAATGTGGGGGGTGGGGTGCACGCACAAAATGTGGGGGGTGGGGTGCATGCACAAAATGTGGGGGGTGGGGTGCATGCACAAAATGTGGGGGGTGGGGTACGTGCACAAAATGTGGGGGGTGGGGTGCGCGCACAAAATGTGGGGGGTGGGGTGCGCACACAAAATGTGGGGGGTGGGGTGTGCGCACAAAATGTGGGGGGTGGGGTGCGCGCACAAAACGTGGGGGGCCTGCTGTAAATGGGGGGGGGGCCTGCAGTGTATGGGGGGGGGGACTTCTAGTGTATGGGGGGGGGACTTCTAGTGTATGGGGGGGGGACTTCTAGTGTATGGGGGGGGGGGAACAAGACATTGTCTTTTGCACTATTATGCGTTATGTGTGATATGTATAGTTTTGAGCACAGAAGAGAAAGGATAATAGAAACATTTAAATATATCAAGGGTTTGAACAAGGTGCAGGAGTTAAACATTCTACAAAGGAAGAGAAGTATTAGAACATGAGGGCATGTACTGACACTGGGAGGGGGGGTGGATAATTCACTTTAGTGAGTTTTCTGGACAAAATCATGTTACAATGCAAGGGGTGCATATTAGTTTATTTTGCACATAAAGAAAACACTGGCTCTTTTCCTAGATCCACTTTAAATTTCAGTGCACAAATAAGTTTTCAAGTATCTGTGTCACACAGACTATGTGCTACTTGAAAGAACAGCCAGTATTTAACTTATGTGCAAAATAAAATAATTTCCAGAAAATTTACTAACACACAAAAAAAATTACAATCTATAGGACAATGGTTTGATACACAAGGGTAAGTGCTACATCATATTAAATATTTGTTCAGCTATAATGCAAAGGTTACAAATTAAATAGTGGCTAACTTCCCCTAATGAATCAGGCCCAGTGTATTTAATTCAAAAATCCAAAATACATTTCAAAACAGATTTTGTGTCCCTTAGACCTCTTACCAAATGTGTCAATATCCAGCCATTGTTAGCACAGGTATGAGCTGTCCTTTTAAACACAAGGAATAGCACATGAACCAATCACATTCCACTTCCTAATACCAGCTGTTACCTACAGCTTTCACTAATAGACTAATCAAATGCTATGGGCTAGATCAGTGTTGTCCAACCTGTGACAACTCAGCAGCACCAATAGACAGTGGATAACTTGGATAACTGTGGTAATTCTAGAGCTAATACATGCCGACGAGCGCTGACCCCCCGGGATGCGTGCATTTATCAGACCAAGACCAATCCGGGGCGCCCCGGCGGTGCTCCGTGCCTCGGCCCGGGCCCGCCGGGCGCTCCCGGCCGCTTTGGCGACTCTAGATAACCTCGGGCCGATCGCACGTCCCCGTGACGGCGACGATACATTCGGATGTCTGCCCTATCAACTTTCGATGGTACTTTCCGCGCCTACCATGGTGACCACGGGTAACGGGGAATCAGGGTTCGATTCCGGAGAGGGAGCCTGAGAAACGGCTACCACATCCAAGGAAGGCAGCAGGCGCGCAAATTACCCACTCCCGACTCGGGGAGGTAGTGACGAAAAATAACAATACAGGACACTTTCGAGGCCCTGTAATTGGAATGAGTACACTTTAAATCCTTTAACGAGGACCCATTGGAGGGCAAGTCTGGTGCCAGCAGCCGCTGGAGTAAGACGTGTGTTGGAGAGCTCAGCAACTAGACTTAGCTTTGTTACTGATCCCAGCTATAGATGCAGGATCCTGGGGGAGGAGTGGTGGAGAGCCCCCAGGCTTCTAGGCCTGTAACACCCAGAATGGAAGAGGTTCCTAGCGTAAGGCCTAAAACCAACTTGGCCGGGGCTGGGAACCTGCAAGACAACGGACTGACCGCAGAGTCTGCCCTGGACAGGGTAACGGACGTAGACCCTGGTACTGACCCGAGTGCTACCATCCTTGAGCCGCCCCGTATGGAGATCAATGCGGGGGACCAAGAACCGGGAGCCGGCCTAGTGGAGCAACTAGGTACGGGGAAACTGAGTATGCAGACGGGCGTGCGGAGGCCGCCCCGTATGAAGATTAATACGGGGGACCAAGAACCGGGAGCCGGCCTAGTGGTGCAACTAGGTACGGGGAAACTGAGTATGCAGACGGGTATGCGGAGGCCGCCCCGTATGAAGATTAATACGGAGGACCAAGAACCAGGAGCGGGCCTAGTGGAGCAACTAGGTACCGGGAAACCAAGCATACAGACAAGCATACAGAGTGATGTGTGTGAACCTGCCATCCTGGAACCGGCCGATATGAAGTGTAATATCGGGGGCCAAGAACCGAGTACCGGCCTAGTGCAGCAACTAGGTACCGGGAAACCAAGCATACAGACAAGCGTACAGAGCGATATGTGTGAACCTGCCATCCTGGAACCGGCCGATATGAAGTGTAATATCGGGGGCCAAGAACCGGGATCCGGCCTGGTGGAGCAACCAGGTTCGGGGAGGAAGGCGGCAGGCAAACTATGTCCACAGCCAAGCGCAGATCTGGATCATAAGCCGGTGGAACCGATAGACCCGGCGACCGTCGGCCTGCCGGAATCTGAAGACAGCGAGCAGGAGGAGACGGGCGCCGAGGCCAAGATCGGTGTACTGGAAGCGGAGGTAGAAGGATTGGTGCGGACGATTGCCAAGAAGAAAAAAAAGAGAAACCGGGCGTATAGCCGGGACCGAGCAATCATCTCGGCGGAAATAGAAGACCTGATGGAGGCCGTTAAGGTGAAGGTAAATTTATTGGAAGCGCTGAAAGCCGCCATGGACACTGCTAGCCTGAAGGACTCGGCGGCACTGCCTCCGAACGAGGTAGTTGAGGCCCAGGTGGACAGTGAGAGCGGTGGACTATACGAAACCATCCGTGCCATGGAAGGGGAACAGAAGTCTATGAAGGGCCCGGGGAAAACGGAAGGCGGACCCGAGGGTGGTGCGGCACTGTTTCCGGGGGACGGAAGCATCATGCACACCCGGCAGTCTGGTGTCTTGCCTGGTGAAGCCGGAAGGGAGTACCCGGATGCCCGGAGACTGGTGAGTGTAAACACAGCTATTATCCCAAATACTGTAAATGTCAATACAGATGATATAACATGTAATAATGCTAGCTTATGTGTGGATGCAAAAGCCGGCTTAGAGATCAGGGCAGAGGCTAGTTGCGGAGTGGTGGCGCGTTTCCCTGTAGCGCAGCCGAGCAACGGCCATAGCCCAGAGATCAGTGCCAGCGCGTCCAAGTCCGTTTGTGCTGTGGTAACAGTAGGAAATGTAATAAGTGTTAATGCTGCCAATGTCAATTCGGATGCTGCAAAAACTGAGGACAAGGTATCAGCGAGCGATGTATGTGTGGTGGGCACTGATGCTGACACCTGTGACACAGCGAATCTGACAGCCCAAGGTGGTGTACCCAGGGCTGGGAAAACAAATGTGGTAGGGGACAAAAGTGTTACAATGGGTAGCAATGCGGGTCCCAGTGCGGTTCAGGAGAAGATCATTGAAACAATTTTTGGGCCCCTAGTTGTGTCAGACAGGGCAAAGAGGGCGGCAGAACTAATAGAAAAGGCATCAAAGTCCATGTCTGGCATTCTGGGGGATGGTGGGCAGATGGCACCTCGTACCAGGGAAGGGGGGTCTGGGTCCCGGCTGGAGATAAGGGGTCCTGAACCCAGCAATATTGGTGACAGAAGCCAGTCAAATGAAAGGGGTCAAGTGGCAGACCCAAGACCATTGCCCGGTGTAAAATCATATGCTGGGGCTGTAGCGGGCCCGAGCTCCCTAGGGGGAGGGGCTAACACCACGCCCAGGTCGCAAGGGCCAATGGGGGCTCAACCCTTTAGGCGAAGGAATGTTGTACAACTAAAGTTCATGGGAAAAGATCCCCCCAACAGGTCTGATTTTCTAAAGAGTTTCCTACACACCTTTGGATTTGTCCCGGCGGATCTCTTCGCCTGCATCCACCCTGTCAATACGGCCGAGTACGATGTTAGCTTCATGTCGTACCAGGGGCTACAGGCCTTCTGGAATCGGTGGGGTGGGTGCAGGCTGAAGGATCCGTGGACGGGTTTTAAGGCCCTAGCGATTACTAGGCAGGAAAAGGTGAAGGTGACGATCCTGGTAAGGAACGAATCGATCCCCGCGGCAGACCTGAGGTTCTGGATCGGCAGATATGCCATGTTAACATCGCCCTTAATCAAGGTGCCGGACCCGAGCCATGGGGTCTGGGGTGGCGGTTGGTCCACCACGGTAGACCTTAAAAGCACGGAGGCTGGCCTGGTGCACTTGCCCTCAGCGGCCTTCATTGGCCGCGACAGGATCCAGTGCTTCTACCCAGGTCAGCCGAGGATGTGCCACAAGTGTGGGGACTTCCGCCACCTCAGCATGAATTGCCCCCAGCAAAAGTGCGGGCATTGTGGGGACACAGGCCACGAGGCAAAGTCATGCAGTCAGATCAGGTGCAACCTGTGCGGAGTCATCGGCCACCCATTCAGTAGGTGCCCCCATGCGGCGCATAATGGGGGGTACACAGATGCAGAACTGGTAGAGGTGATGGAGGTGGTGGAGAATGAGGAGAGCAGAGTGGAACAGAGGGAACTGGCAGTGCTAAGAGACCTCCCCCCTTCACAGTCCCCCCTTCCTTCCCCCTTCCCTTCCCCCCTCCCCCCAAGGGTTGTGGCGGTGGCTGAGAGCCTTATAAGTAAGGTGGTTGAGTGCCCTGTAAGTGAGGCGGGTAAGAGCCCGGCAGGTGAAGGGGCTGAGTGGTCAAAACCGAAGAAAGCCAAGGGTAAGAAAAAACATGCCGAAAAAGGGGTAGTGGTACTATCTAACAAGTTCCAATTTCTCACCAGTAGCGAGGAAAGCATGGATGAAGGGGAAATAGTGAGAGTGGCAGGAGGGGAGCTAGTTCAAAGGGCAACCAGGAAAAAACAAAAGTCAAGAAGGGCAAGAGAGATGTCATTGGGGGAGATAGCGAAGGTAAAAAAAAGATCTGAAAATATAAAAACAACGGCACGTTCCTTCCTGAAAGATAACACGAAAGCGTCTCTGGAGGCCTCTGAGGGGAAAGAGGCAGCAGACTTAAAAATACAGGCCCAACCCACAAGTAGTGTCGTCGAGGAAGAGCCTCCTGTTAAGGGTCGGGTAAGAGTGAAGAGAGTGCCTGAAAGGGAAGACACAGTCCCTGTTCTACGTGTGGAAGACCCTCCACTAGGCCCTATAGGTCCCTTTCCTGATAACATCATAGGTCCTCAGGGTGTTTCTTCTGACCCGTCCGGCGACCAGAGTAGCCAGAGGGGGAGGGATAGGGAACGGGAGACCAAAATTGATCCTGGTGGGTCAGTAGGGGAGTTAACAAAGGTAGGGGCTGCCCCCCGGTCAGAAGAGGAGACAGTCCTAGTAGAGGGACTCTCCCTTCCAGCAGGCGTAAGTTATAAACGCTTCGGGTCCTCAGATGAGGACTCGGAGAGGAAAATTAAAAAGAAGTGAGTTGTTACTACTGTCTATAACTCTGAAGGATGGCTTCCCAGCCCATAAGATTTGCCACCATTAATGTGGCATCTATCCTTTCCGAGCGTGCTCGTTACATGGCCTATGATTTTTTCAACACGATTGAGGTTGATTTTTTGTTTTTGCAAGAGACCAGATTGAGTCAGTTTGCTGACGTACATAAAGCAAAGAGAGAGTGGAGGCGGGGGCCCTCCTACTGGTCTCTTGCGGCCGAGCCGTACGGTGGGCTGGCGGTACTTTTTACCGGCATGATAACCATTCAGCGAGTTATCGAGCTTGAGGTAGGTAGGTGCATGGTGTTGGATGTCAATCTGAGGGGGCACGACCTGAGGCTGATCAATGTTTACGGCCCACAAACAAAGTGGGATCGGAAGTGCCTCTTCAGGGCGATAAAGCCGTACCTTTTTTCGGCCCGACAGATAGTCTTTGGAGGTGATTTCAACACCATTACTAGGACAAAAGACAGGGGAGGTTCAAAGACTACGTTGGGCTATGACTCCATTTTTCTAAATAGTATGGTTAGACAGGCTGGTCTGGTGGATGTTCACGTTCGCCATTCTCCGGACCACACGGGTTTCACTTACTTCAGAGGTAGCTGCAGGTCTAGGATAGATAGGGTTTTTGTTAAGGGAAGCTCGAAAACCTCGGCTCCAGAGCTGAGGCCGGTAGAGTTTTCCGATCACGTTTACCTATCTATGTCCTTGAATGCTTCGGAGTCCCTTCGGAAGGGTAGGGGTCTGTGGCGCCTGAACTCTAGGCTCCTAGAAGAGGAGGTGATAAGACAGTCTTTTAGGGACTTTTTTGAAACCCAGGAGATGCTTTTGGAGGCGGGTTGGGGTAGGTCTGAATGGTGGGAGATACTGAAGAAGAGGACCCGGAGCTTTTTCCAGGGCCTCGTAGCCAGAAACAATTGTTTAAAAGAGAACACCTACGTGGCACTGAGGAGAAAACTTGGATTCCTGATCTCTGGACAGGGAGACAATGGGGAGATCTCCCGGGTGAAGGCTCGGATGAGGGAGATACAGTATGACCGGTATGCTTCCTTGATTCTGGAGAGGGATTATGGGAAGTACCATTCGCCCGACCCTTTTCAGAGTTGTAGGAACTCGGTAGATGCTAAGGAGGTGAGGGGCTTGCGCGACGCTGGGGGTGTCCTGAGGGAGGAGAAGGAGGGCATTCTCGGCGTTGTGCAGTCTTTCTACTCCGATCTCTTGTCCGAGAAGCCACTTGACAAAGAAAGGAGGGACCAGTTTTTAAGGGAAACCCCTGGCCTTGAGGATTTTAGCGGCTCGCTTGAGTCTTTGGGGGATGAGATAACGGTGGACGAAGTCA
>NW_027445879.1:265000-277500 GCF_038048845.1 Mixophyes fleayi
GAAGAGGTTTGTTCAGTACCAGATCACATCCACCAACCTGGTGCTTCAAAACAAGGACCTGTTTGAAGCCTTTCAATCTTTTATGAATCGGACAAAGGACATCCAAGGGGCCATCAATAAAGCCGTCTCAAAGGAGATCGTGGCAAAAAGGTAACACTCAAGCACGGATTCAGGGGCAGGCACAGTTTTACTTCAGGTATACATAGTTTTGTTCCTCATAGACCTCTCCGACAAGGGTAAAGGAAATTGCTTTTAAATAACTATTCAAAAGATACACATAAGCTCTAGGTAGAAACTGTGCACTGCAACAGTCAGGGTGTCTAGGTACCTACAACAGCTCCTCGGCTGTCCTACATTATTGTACAATTATATTATAACTGCTGCATGTGTAATCATTCTTGTATGTATTATTTACAGGTACGACTTGCTGAGTGATGACATTAAACCCCCAGAGGAGTACCGTAAGCTTCTGGCGGTGGCAAAGCCTGGATTTCTTGAAGCCATTGAGAAAGCTAAAACAGATCAGAAGCTTGAGGAAAAAGAGAAGCTGACAATCCTCTACTATCTGGAGGCTGTGGTCATTCTCAAGCACCTGCAACGACCGGGTGTAGTGCAGAACATGACAGTAAGTAACACCCTAATACCTGACCTCTGTTTCCTCCAGGTAAACTGTAGATAAGTTAAATGACTTTATCATCTGCAGGTGACTGAGTGGCTGCAAAGGAAACGCCATCAGCGCAATCTTGGAGATGAAGTGGTAAACACTACTGTTGTTGGTGTGAAGAACCATAAGACATCCACGCAGCAAGTTGCTACTTTTGTACTTCAGCAGGATGAGGAAATGGTGCGTATCAAATATTTGTATTTTTCTAATGTACCTCTTCTAGTATATTCTAAGCCACAAGGAATATCCCTTGTCCAACACTCCTCCATATGTACACAACTGTAAACTAGCTAATCTGTGCAGTGTCTTTAGACGTTACAATTTCTAAAAAGTCTTAAAAAAAACACAACTTGTTTGGCATATATATATATATATATATATGATATAGTGTTATATAGAAATATATGTATAATATACATATTTTCCCAGGGGTATGAGATAGCTCTGTATTTTGTATCAAATTTGAAAGTAAAGTGTTTTACCTCAAATTTTATGATTTTGAAAAAGTAAATAAGATTCCTTTCATTAAAAAATAAATAAATAGATATGACATGTCATTCAAGTAACTATTGTGTCTGCAAAGGTAACATTTGTTTCTCTTTCCTTTCAGTGGTTTGATGTTTATTTCAAGAAGATCAGAACCACATTCTTCAAGAACAACCAGGACAGCGCATATTTTTTCATCTCAACAACGGGTGAAAAAATATATAATGCATCCAATGACCTCTCAAGGTTCCACCAAAAGTAAGTGAAGATGACTTGTTTATCTGCACGTAACATAGCTATATTACATTTCTCATGGGGGGATAAACACATTGGAGATACGCAAAAACATTGGTCAATTTTGCTACCATACTCTTAACATTTTCATTACTTTACTATACTTTATTTTCCCTTTCTAGATTTAATCTGAAACCCATCACAAGCCAGGAAATCCGCCGCGTTATGGAAACTTATGTGCCCTCTAAGTTCTCGGATGGCCAAAAGAGTGCATTTGCCAAGTATTTGGCACATTCGGATGCCACCGCAGAGCGGTTTTATCGGATGAAAAACATAGAGGACCTGGTGATGGCCTCAGAAATTATAAATAGCACGATTCCCAAGGAACCACCTCAAGCATCGACAAAGTAAATATATTATTAGGGGAAACTGCACTATAATTCATTGTCCAGAAACACATATAACATTGACTTTGAATTTTCAGAACTGCTGAATCTTCTTCGACCAAAAGAAACCGAGAGGTAGAAGAGGAAGATGATGTTGAGGTACCCCAATCTCCCCAAAAAAGGATGAAAGATGATGTATACTCGTCATTCATCCTGACATATCCCCTTCTCATGGACCGTGAAGTTCCACCTCTTAAAGAGTGCCTGCAACTTCCTAGAGGTCGTTTTTGCTACGACAAGTGGCGGAAGGCGCAGAATAAGATGCGAATGGAGGATATTATTGGTAAGAAATTCTACATTCTTTTGTTTCTAAAACTAAATTGTTTCCCCTAAAAAGGCTAAATAATGTGTTGGATTTCTTTAATTCAAACCCATACAAGATTGACAGCCCTTTGATTATGCACTATTAAAATGTTTTTTAGCCATTCTAATATTTGTTTTGTCAATTTTCTTCAGGTCGTTTTCGGACAAGGCTTCCAGAGGAACGTCAAATTATTAAATATGTTGAGCTCCAGGGATGGAAACAAAACATCCCGAGAACCTGTGAGATTTTAGCGAACTGGAAGCCACAGCGTCCGAAAGACCAAAAAGACAACAAGGATGTAGAGCATCTGATCTCCCGTCAGGAATGGAAGGGTCTGGCAATCATTCCAGATGAAACTAAAGGAGAGAAAGTGGTTGCCACCAGGCTGTTTCGGAAAGGGGAGATCTTATGCGACTACCATGGAACTTTAATATCCCATGATGAAGGGGAAAGAAGATTAAAAACAACCCAAATGGGAGAAATGGGGTACCTATACTTTTTTAAAGACTCAAAGCAAAAACGTTTGTGTCTGGACGCAACAACTGCGCCATGCAGTTGTCACCCACACCTTCAATCGACTTTTGGTAGAAAAATCAATCATTCAAGACACAAGTTCAACATTAAGCCAATATCTTTAATCCTTTTCAACAATTCCATATCTTCAATATTACTGATGGCGTCAGAGGACATCAGTCCTGGAGTGGAACTGCTCTTTGATTATGGAGTTACAAAAGCCTCCTTTGGAGGGGAAGGGGCTGACCTCTCTTTCCTAGACGATTAGTTTTTTGTGTCCTGGTTTAAAATATTGTTTGGGTTTTCAAATTTTTAATATGTTCATAAATAGTTGCACCTATATCATTAACTGTTAATTATGTATTAATATCCCCAGTTGTCCAATACATATATAATTTTATTGAATATCACTGTAGTTTTTATTTAGATACTGTAAATATAAGGTTGTCTTTAAAAATATGTATCTCTATATAACATTAATCTTTTCAAACTGTTGCAGTGATGTGTATATATATATATATATTTACCCAATTCCTATATATATCCGTCTCCTCCTGCACAGTGTATAATGGTCATATGGACAGAATATTAAAGGGGAGGTCACATGTGACCTGGTGGCTTTTAGCACATCATATATTTATATACCGCAGTGCTGTACAGATAGCTCAGTCTCACTTGGCATCTGACCTAGAACCCTCTCCCAGGGAGCTGACACTCTTAGTGAGTGCATAAAGGGCTCCCTACATATAAGGTTGTCTTTGAAAAGCCGAGTGTGTCATCAAAACAGATGTAGTGTCTTAGATTCTCACAGATGTGTACACAGAAGATTTCCTGTGAAGCTGATTGTTGTAGAATGGTCTGAGTTCAAATGAAGAAGAGGCTGGAGAGCTGTGAAAAAATGTCCTTACTATGTGGTATGTGCTGAGAACTGAACATGGCTGCCAGGTATTTCCTGTGCCAGTGTTACACTTCCTATGTCACTGCCTGCACACTTGTTTTTTTTAAGAAACAGGCTTTGTAAACACCAATATACCTTTATAACCAACACTTCCTAGGCATCAGCTGCCAAATGTGACAAGTCAGATGGTTCAGTGGGACTTTTTAATCTTAGGTGGAAAATGTCGCAAGGTACTTGTTCTACATGGACAGAACAAAAGTCTCCTTGGATTTTGTACTGGACATTGAAAAAACCATCCAGTATTTTAACAAGCTTAGAGAAACTGGACTAACGAACCAGACTGCTGCAAACTATCTTAAGAGCTTGAAGAGGTTTGTTCAGTACCAGATCACATCCACCAACCTGGTGCTTCAAAACAAGGACCTGTTTGAAGCCTTTCAATCTTTTATGAATCGGACAAAGGACATCCAAGGGGCCATCAATAAAGCCGTCTCAAAGGAGATCGTGGCAAAAAGGTAACACTCAAGCACGGATTCAGGGGCAGGCACAGTTTTACTTCAGGTATACATAGTTTTGTTCCTCATAGACCTCTCTGACAAGGGTAAAGGAAATTGCTTTTAAATAACTATTCAAAAGATACACATAAGCTCTAGGTAGAAACTGTGCACTGCAACAGTCAGGGTGTCTAGGTACCTACAACAGCTCCTCGGCTGTCCTACATTATTGTACAATTATATTATAACTGCTGCATGTGTAATCATTCTTGTATGTATTATTTACAGGTACAACTTGCTGAGTGATGACATTAAACCCCCAGAGGAGTACCGTAAGCTTCTGGCGGTGGCAAAGCCTGGATTTCTTGAAGCCATTGAGAAAGCTAAAACAGATCAGAAGCTTGAGGAAAAAGAGAAGCTGACAATCCTCTACTATCTGGAGGCTGTGGTCATTCTCAAGCACCTGCAACGACCGGGTGTAGTGCAGAACATGACAGTAAGTAACACCCTAATACCTGACCTCTGTTTCCTCCAGGTAAACTGTAGATAAGTTAAATGACTTTATCATCTGCAGGTGACTGAGTGGCTGCAAAGGAAACGCCATCAGCGCAATCTTGGAGATGAAGTGGTAAACACTACTGTTGTTGGTGTGAAGAACCATAAGACATCCACGCAGCAAGTTGCTACTTTTGTACTTCAGCAGGATGAGGAAATGGTGCGTATCAAATATTTGTATTTTTCTAATGTACCTCTTCTAGTATATTCTAAGCCACAAGGAATATCCCTTGTCCAACACTCCTCCATATGTACACAACTGTAAACTAGCTAATCTGTGCAGTGTCTTTAGACGTTACAATTTCTAAAAAGTCTTAAAAAAAACACAACTTGTTTGATAGATATATATATATATATATATATATATATGATATAGTGTTATATAGAAATATATGTATAATATACATATTTTCCCAGGGGTATGAGATAGCTCTATTTTGTATCAAATTTGAAAGTAAAGTGTTTTACCTCAAATTTTACAATTTTGAAAAAGTAAATAAAATTTGGTAAAAGTTGGTAAAGATATACACAGAAGTGTATTCAGATCCCAGTGCAATGTCTGTGAGAAGCCGAGAGCTTTTGCACAATTGGTGAATATCTTAAGCTTCTCACAGATATCTGTACATTGGATACATATTTTGGAAAAAATCTTTTTTATTTCAAAAGTATAAAAATCATATCAAAAGAATTTCTTTGGATCAGCTTGGCAGGGTGTTTTAGATATGCGCTACTTAAATTGTTGTGTTTAATAAATACACATTTTCTAAAAAAAAAAAAAATAACTCATGCAGTTTGTGTGCCATTAATATATCAACTTTACTGCAAAATACTCCACTTTGATTATGGAGTTAGAAAAGCCTCCTTTGGAGGGGAAGGGGCTCCTTTAGTAGGAAAAATTCTATCAGGACAAATTATACCTCACTGTACAATCAACTCAATAAAGTGGTAACTACAGGTAGAAATGCTGTTGGTGGGACAGCTCCTCACTAGGTAGAACTGCTTTCACATTTGTCAGAACTGTATTTTTTGGTCAGGCTCGCATGGAAATTGCAGATTTCTATGAGAAAATGTACACACTGTGCAAGACAATTTTTATACCTGGCCCAGGGCTTCTGCGGATCCCAGGGGCAAAATGGGTTCCCTAGTGTGGCAGGCGAAGGGGACCCATACTAGCCCAGCCACCCGGCTGGGGCCGTATCCACTTGGCTCACCGAGCCCTGGGTGAAGCTTCAGGCGGATCCCAGGGGCTAAGAGGCCCCCCTAGCTTTGTGGCGAAGGGGGCCAAACAAACCCTGACCCCTGCGAGACCTTTTGTTTCTAGGGGTTGGTGGTCTAGGGTCCTCCCTCTCCGGAGGAGCACGCTCCGAAACCCTTGTGCCTTGTAATATACTACACTGTTCAAAGGATTAATGTTATATTGCCGTGTTATGTAAAATATGTGCAATTTGACTGCATTTACACATCTTTTCTCGGTGTCCTAATAAGAGAAAGCATTACATTGTAGGCATAGAACTCCAAGTTTTTATGTAACCAGTTTTTGAAGTTGTTTTGACATATTCTGGTGTAATGATGATTAGAATGTCTTTTCTTAAACTAGTTTTCATGCAGTTAGCTAACTGGGTTTAGACATGCAATGCAGTAAGATTTGCTTCATACCCTTGTGCAAGTTCTATTTCTATTATAGATTGATTGTGGCAATATGAAGCATGACTAATACTCATAGTTAGCACATCCATACAAGGCCATGATCAGAAATCATGGACCCAGTCCACTGTCTCAGCTTACACTAGGGGACTTCATGCAGGTATATGTAAATTTACAGAGTTAGATTTCTTACATGGCTTATTATCTCACATACATCAAAAGGACACTCCAATAATTGAAATGGAAGGTGCTTGACACATACCTTGAATGTACCAAATTGCCAACAGGAGGTACAAATTTTAGTAGTAATAAACAATTACATTATCTTGTATTTCCTATCATAATCATCAGCCATTTATATGTTGCATAGTCAGTAATGTTCAGTGATGGGTCCTTTATATACAACAGACTCGCGCTCCATGCCTACATATAAACATTACCATTTTTCTCTTAATATCCCGTACACTGTATACAACATTACTTTTCTATATAGAACCCATAGTATTGGTTGCTGTTATTGGAATGTACTTTATATCAGCTTCATTTTATTTCAGCATGGTATTTAATCTCATTTTTCTCTCTTTTTAATCTTAGGTGGAAAATGTCGCAAGGTACTTGTTCTACATGGACAGAACAAAAGTCTCCTTGGATTTTGTACTGGACATTGAAGAAACCATCCAGTATTTTAACAAGCTTAGAGAAACTGGACTAACGAACCAGACTACTGCAAACTATCTGCAAAATACTCCACTTTGATTATGGAGTTAGAAAAGCCTCCTTTGGAGGGGAAGGGGCTTCTTTAGTAGGAAAAATTCTATCAGGACAAATTATACCTCACTGTACAATGAACTCAATAAAGTGGTAACTACAGGTAGAAATGCTGTTGGTGGGACAGCTCCTCACTAGGTAGAACTGCTTTCACATTTGTCAGAACTGTATTTTTTGGTCAGGCTCGCATGGAAATTGCAGATTTCTATGAGAAAATGTACACACTGTGCACTCAAAAATTCATAAACTCTGAGGCGCTAGTTAACATCTTGGAAGCAATTTTAAAAAAGTACAACCATTCACCATCCTATACTGTCTCCACTAGAAAATGGTTTCCAGCGTGAAGTAGATGTTCTTGCGCATCTGTTAAAGGCTCAGAGCCTGATCTATGCATGGAAGTTCCTCCTTTCCTTAGTATATTTGCACAATGCCCACACTAAACTACAGACTTGGGGACAGATATCTGAGAAACAAAAAGACCAAGAAACACTTATTTGGAGGGCAGTCACAGAAGGCCCTACAGCCTTCACATCTCTTTATGGCTTTCGGCCAAGATCAAGTGCAGTTGTGGCAGATCAGCACTTGCCTCTTTGGTTAGAGGGCTGGAATGCAGCTTTGAAAGGTTGGGACAAATGTGCATCTGGACTGGCAATCCAGGGGGCCATAAATCACGGGTCAGGAGACCTTAATACAGATATGTGATTCTGTTGGCACCCACGCACTTTTGATCACTTTCCCTAAGTGGCGGAAGGCGCAGAATAAGATGCGAATGGAGGATATTATTGGTAAGAAATTCTACATTCTTTTGTTTCTAAAACTAAATTGTTTCCCCTAAAAAGGCTAAATAATGTGTTGGATTTCTTTAATTCAAACCCATACAAGATTGACAGCCCTTTGATTATGCACTATTAAAATGTTTTTTAGCCATTCTAATATTTGTTTTGTCAATTTTCTTCAGGTCGTTTTTGGACAAGGCTTCCAGAGGAACGTCAAATTATTAAATATGTTGAGCTCCAGGGATGGAAACAAAACATCCCGCGAACCTGCGAGATTTTAGTGAACTGGAAGCCACAGGGTCCAAAAAAGACAACAAGGATGTAGAGCATCTGATCTCCCGTCAGGAATGGAAGGGTCTGGCATTTATTCCAGATGAAACTAAAGGAAAGAAAGTGGTTGCCACCAGGCTGTTTCGGAAAGGGGAGATCTTATGCGACTACCATGAAACTTTAATATCCCATGATGAAGTGGAAAGAAGATTAAAAACAACCCAAATGGGAGAAAGTCTATGACCTTATTACACACAATGATATCTCAGCAGCACCAATAGACAGTGCAAAAACGGCTGATTAAACCTGTTTTTAGTGGTTCTTCATCTCACTCAGCTATTGTGACACTGCTGAAAATCGTACTACAATATTATTACAGTGACCCTAACCCTTCCTTCAAACACATAGCATACATGTACAATATGATTCTAATAAAAAAAAAAAAAAAATATTATAATATATATATATATATACACATACATACATACACACACATAATAGCTCAATATAGATGACTGTTCAAAAGATGAAACTGCAGTATAAATGACTGTCCAGAAACATAACACCTGACCCACTGGGGCCATTGACTTTGTATTCTCATAAATGCTGAATCGACTTCAAGCAAAAGAAACCAGGAGGTGGAAGAGGAAGATGAGGTACAACAAACTCCCCCAGAAAGTATGAAAGATGTATTTTCATCATTTATCCTGACACATCCCCTTCACATGGACGATGAACCTCCACCTTAGAGTGCCTGCACTTTCCTAGAGGACATTATTGCTGCTTCCTTACAATCAGCTGGCTACAGTCAAAGTAACAGCTGCCTCCATGGAGGTGGTTGTCAAAGTACATTGTTACCACAAATATATGGTCTAAACTGTTGGCAGGATGAAATGAATTGTGTGCCCTTCTTACAAACAGAGGATTAGACTAGTTCTTCCGCACTGACTCATTAGTATACACAACCTAAATTACATTTTAATTCCCAGTGGTTCAGTGGGCCTGTCAGACTTGGACTTTAACCGAGTGTTAAATCATAACAATTCTTTTCTAATTTACAAACATTTGTCACCAATTGACTGACTGGTGGACAGTTATCGGATATTTACTGACCCTACGGGCTGCAATCATTCCCTGCCACAAGTACCGTTTCAGAGTGCTTCCAACAAAGTGCTCCTTAAATTGTTCCGTTTAATAAATACATATTTATTTTAAAAAAACACACCTTTTTTGGCATATATATTATATATATGATGTAATGTTATATAGAAATATATGTATAATATACATAGTTTCCCAGGGGTATGTGATAGCTCTGTATTTTGTACAAAATTTGAAAGTAAAGTATTTTACCTCAAATTTTACGATTTTGAAAAAGTAAATAAAATCCCCTTTTCATTAAAAAAATAAATCGATATGAATTATGTCATTCAAGTAACTATTGTGTCTGCAAAGGTCGTTTTTGCTATGACAAGTGGAGGAAGGCGCAGAATAAGATGCGCATGAAGGATATTATTGGTAAGAAATTCTACATTCTAGAATTTCCTTTGTTTCTAAAACTAAATTGTTTCCCCTAAAGAGGCTAAATAATTTGTTGGGTTTCTTTAATTCAAACCCATACAAGATTGACAGCCCTTTGATATTTGTGATATTCTGCCCCTTCCATCACGAGACCTTTCCTCCCCCAGGGACAAACACAATCATTTTTAATCTGAAGGCCCTATTAATCAACTGTAGCTGATTCAGGAAGCTTGAAGAGTCAGTCATAATTTTGTGTTTTAATGAACTGGGTGAGTGGAGGCGAGAATATGGAAGGCAGTTATTTGACACCTGTATGGTATTTTGTATTTATTTTTGTTCTTAAATAAAGCAGCCACTTCTTAATGATGGTTAACTGTAATGTTCAAATGTGCAGTTTATAAATCCGATTTTAAAGCAAATTAACTCCAACTAAAGAGGTTAAACCAGTAAACAGGCCATCTTGGACCCACATGTTACCCAAAGACTAATAAATATTGATATTGCAAGAAAGATTCACACTGTGCAGTTTGTATGTATTATAGTAATCAATGCTATTCACTTCCATTACAGCTTAAGCTGCCTAAACACAATTATTTTCTAATTTACAAACATTTGTCACTAATTGACTGACTAGTGGACAGTCATGGAAATTCTAATATATTTCAGCAAGATATATTTGGATAAATATTTCTGGTGCATGCACAGAATGGATGGATGGATGATGTCTGTGCTGGCTATGTCATTCCAAAAAAACAGCTTATTCTTGCTGTTGGAAAAAGCAGAGCTGGCGGATGACTGTTAGTGCCGTGAACGTATCTATCTACCAACTATCTGAAACTAGCTCGGGAGTTTGCATTCTTCAGCTTTCCAGGTTCTGGAATGGGGATAAGCCACATTTTGGGGATAAACATATGTTGGTGCCAGGAGGATGCAGGTAAAGGTGGAAGCTACAGAGATGGATATAGCAAGGAACCTGATAAAACAGCACGCTCTATCTACGCATAATGCAGAACCGAGAATGGAGGCCGAGCCATCTCAGATTTGCATGAAACTTCCAACAATGACCAAGTGACCGGTAAAGTCACGTGTGACCCAAATCGCTGGGAAATGCCTTTGAGCAGAAAAACTTGCCACTTTTAAGTATTATCACCTGTTGTCTAATATATATTTTAATTGACTATCAATGTACTTTTTAAAATATAATTTTATTTTATTTACAGATATGTCCTGGGATGCTAGGCCTTTCCTCTGTGCAAGTGTCAGTGGTTGCCGTGCTTCCTCCCCCCCGATACAATCCATTTAATCAATGTAATTTCATTACTGCAGAATTCCACCCAATGTACAATAAAACCATCTTGACATCCCCTGCTGGTTGGTAAATATATTGAATAGGGATCTGAATAAACTTCTGTGGATATCTGTGAGAAGCTGAGTGCTTTTGCACTATTGGTGAATATCTTAGCTTCTCACTGATATGTATCCAAAGCACCCTGCCAAGCTGTAGGTAAAGTATTTTCTCCTCCATAGACCCGAGCCTGGGAGTTAGGGTTATAATCTCCTGGGAAGAAAACAATTACACAGCGCTGAAAAATGGTTCCAGAGAAGTGAATATCACATGATATCAATATCTGAGTGAGAGAAGTTAAAAATATCCAAGGCAATGTAAAATACAATATAACATTTTAATATACAATTAAAAGTCACAATACTCAATATAAAAAGTATATATTACTGCAGTAATAAATTAGAAGATATGATATTGATTATAGATCAATCATAATAGCAAGTGTAAACACAGATGGAACTATTATATAAGATTGTAGATGATCAATAATAATAAGTGTGAACACCAGTGGAACTGTTATGTAAAGATTAGATAATAGGTTAATCTCCACAGTATACGACTTTTGATATATACTTTTGATATTGAGCATTGTGACTTAATTGTATATTAAAATGTTATATTGTATTTTACATTGCCTTGGATATTTTTAACTTCTCTCACTCAGATATTGATATTGTGTGATATTCACTTCTCTGGAACCATTTTTCAATTTGCAAAGAGCTGCATCTCTATCTATCTCCTCTCCTAGGGTGCTGACACTTATATACAAGGCTCTCTTTGAGAAGCTGATTGTTGTAGAATGGTCTGAGGTGAAATGAATAAGAAGAGTCAGGAGAGCTGTGAACACATGTCTGTACAATGTGCTATGTGCTGAGAAATGAGCATGGCTGCCAGGTATTTCCTGTCAGTCAGCACTTCCTGGTTGGCAGGTGAATGGCAGTGATGTCACTTCCTTCAAACACCCAGCATACATCTACAATAAGGTACGTGTATATACACACTGTACAAGTCTGTGCCCTTATTACACACATGATAACTCAGCAGCACCAATAGACAGTGCAAACGCTGCTGATTAAACCTGTCTAGTAGTTCATCTCACTGCAGCTATTGTGACACTGCTGAAATACTTACTGCAATTTTATTACAGTGATGTCACTTCCATCAAACACCCAGCATACATCTACATTAAGGTTCTAATAAAATAAATATATCTCTATTTCTATCCACATACACACATAATAGCCCACTATAAATGACTTTCCAGAAACATATATCATTGACTTTTTGCATTTTCAGAAATGCTGAATCGTCTTCAAGCAAAAGAAACCGAGAGGTGGAAGAGGAAGTTGATGTTAATATGCAACAAACTCCCCAAAAAAAAAGGATGAAAGAAGGTGCCATATCACATAACTTGCAGACAAGTTTATAATTTCTAGTGTGGCATGTTCTGTTCAAAGTTTCATACGTTATTGGATATTTGCTGACCCTACGGCCTGCCCCAAGTACTGTTTCATAGTGCTTCGAACAAAGGGGTACTTAAATTGTTCCATTTAACAAATACATATTATAAAAAAAATACTCA
>NW_027445879.1:282500-286426 GCF_038048845.1 Mixophyes fleayi
ATTCTGCAGTATCAGTCCAGTGGTGCTGTGTCCTGTGCTCTGTCCTGCTGAGTTCCGTAGTGCTGCTGGGTCCTGTGCCGTGTCCTGTTCAGTCTAGTGGTGCTGTGTCCTGTGCTCTGTTCTTCTAAGGGCATAGTTATTTCCCCATTATTCCCAAGTTTTTAAAAAATAAAAAAAAAGTAAAAAAAAAAAAAAAGTAAAAAAAAAAATATATATATATATAATTATAACCAAATTTGCAAAACCAATCCAGCAGTATAAGTCCATTGGTACTGCAATATTACCAAGTTCACACATTCAGCAGTATCTTGTGCTACATATAATGGACACCAAAAATTTGGAGGATAAAGTAGGGAAAGATCAAGACCCACTTCCTCCTAATGCTGAAGCTGCTGCCACTAGTCATGACATAGACGATGAAATGCCATCAACGTCGTCTTCCAAGCCCGATGCCCAATCTCGTAGTACCGGGCATGTAAAATCCAAAAAGCCCAAGTTAAGAAAAAGTAGCAAAAAGAGAAACTTAAAATCATCTGAGGAGAAACGTAAAGTTGCCAATATGCCATTTACGACACGGAGTGGCAAGGAACGGCTTAGGCCCTGGCCCGTGTTCATGACTAGTGGTTCAGCTTCACCCACGGATCTTAGCCCTCCTCCTCCTCCCCCCCCATACAAAAAATTGAAGAGAGTTATGCTGTCAGCAACAAAACAGCAAACAACTCTGCCTTCTAAAGAGAAATTATCACAAATCCACAAGGCGAGTCCAAGGATGTTGGTGGTTGTCAAGCCTGACCTTCCCATCACTGTACGGGAAGAGGTGGCTCGGGAGGAGGCTATTGATGATGTAGCTGGTGCTGTGGAGGAACTTGATGATGAGGATGGTGATGTGGTTATTGTAAATGAGGCACCAGGGGGGGAAACAGCTGATGTCCATGGGATGAAAAAGTCCATCGTCATGCCTGGTCAGAAGACCAAAAAATGCACCTCTTCGGTCTGGAGTTATTTTTATCCAAATCCAGACAACCAATGTATGGCCATATGTAGCTTATGTAAAGCTCAAATAAGCAGGGGTAAGGATCTTGCCCACCTAGGAACATCCTCCCTTATACGTCACCTGAATAACCTTCATAGTTCAGTGGTTAGTTCAGGAACTGGGGCTAGGACCCTCATCGGTACAGGGACACCTAAATCCCGTGGTCCAGTTGGATACACACCAGCAACACCCTCCTCGTCAACTTCCTCCACAATCTCCATCAGATTCAGTCCTGCAGCCCAAGTCAG
Organism: Mixophyes fleayi; assembly: GCF_038048845.1. Taxonomy (NCBI): domain Eukaryota; kingdom Metazoa; phylum Chordata; class Amphibia; order Anura; family Limnodynastidae; genus Mixophyes; species Mixophyes fleayi. Next base: position 283,782 of record NW_027445879.1, read on the forward strand.
CAGCCAGACTGAGTCTCAATACGGGATTCATCCGAGGAATCCTGCAGCGGTACGCCTACTACTGCCACTGCTGCTGTTGCTGCTATTAGTCGGTCATCTTCCCAGAGGGGAAGTCGTAAGACCGCTAAGTCTTTCACAAAACAATTGACCGTCCAACAGTCGTTTGCCATGAACACAAAATACGATAGTAGTCACCCTATTGCAAAGCGTATAACTGCGGCTGTAACTGCAATGTTGGTGTTAGACGTGCGCCCGGTGTACGCCATCAGTGGAGTGGGATTTAGAGGGTTGATGGAGGTATTGTGTCCCCGGTACCAAATCCCGTCGAGATTCCACTTCACTAGGCAGGCGATACCAAAAATGTACAGAGAAGTACGATCAAGTGTCCTCGGTGCTCTAAAAAATGCGGTTGTACCCACTGTCCACTTAACCACGGACATGTGGACAAGTGGTTCTGGGCAAACGAAGGACTATATGACTGTGACAGCCCACTGGGTAGATGCATCCCCTTCCGCAGCAACAGCTGCATCAGTAGCAGCAACTACAAAATGGCTGCTCGTGCAAAGGCAGGCAACATTGTGTGTTACAGGCTTTAATAAGAGGCACAACGCTGACAACATATTAGAGAAAATGAGGGAAATTATCTCCCAGTGGCTTACCCCACTTAGACTCTCATGGGGATTTGTGGTGTCAGACAATGCCAGTAACATTGTGCGGGCATTAAATATGGGCAATTTCCAGCACGTCCCATGTTTTGCCCACACCATTAATTTGGTGGTGCAGCATTACCTCAAGAGTGACAGGGGTGTGCAGGAGATGCTTGCGGTGGCGCGCAAAATTGCTGGACACTTTCGGCATTCAGCCAGTGCCTACCGCAGACTAGATGCACATCAAAAAAGCATGAACCTGCCCTGCCATCACCTCAAACAAGAGGTTGTGACGCGCTGGAACTCCACCCTCTATATGCTGCAGAGGATGGAGGAGCAGCAAAAGGCCATTCAGGCCTACACAGCCACCTACGACATAGGCAAAGGAGTGGGGATGTGCCTCAGTCAAGCGCAGTGGAGACTGATTTCCGTGTTGTGCAAGGTTCTGCAGCCATTTGAACTTGCCACACGAGAAGTCAGTTCCGACACTGCCAGCTTGAGTCAGGTCCTTCCCCTGATCAGGCTGTTGCAGAAGCAACTGGAGAAAGTGAGGGAGGAGCTGGTAAGCCATTGCGATTACACCAAGCATGTAGCTCTTGTGGATGTAGCCCTTCGTACGCTTTGCTAGGATCCGAGGGTGGTCACTCTTTTAAAGTCAGAGGAATACATTCTGGCCACCGTGCTCGATCCTCGGTTTAAAGCGTATGTTGTGTCTCTGTTTCCAGCGGACACAAATCTACAGCGGTGCAAAGACCTGCTGGTCAGGAGATTGTCCTCTGAAGAGGACCGTGACATGCCAACAGCTCCACCCTCATTTTCTTCCACATCTATGGCTGCGAGGAAAAAGCTCAGTTTTCCCAAAAGAGGCACTGGCGGGGATGCTGATAACATCTTGGCCGGACTGAAGGACCTGCCAACCATTGCAGACATGTCTACTCTCGCTGCATTGGATGCTGTCACAATAGAAAAAATTGTGGATGATTACTTTGCTGACACCATCCAAGTAGACATGTCAGACAGTCCATATTGTTACTGGCAGGAAAAAAGGCAGTTTGGAAGCCCCTGTACAAACTGGCTCTATTTTACCTGAGTTGTCCCCCCTCCAGTGTGTACTCGGAAAGAGTTTTTAGTGCAGCGGGGAACCTGGTCAGTGAGCGGCGAAGGAGGTTGCTTCCTCACAACGTTGAAAAAATGATGTTATAAAAATGAATAATCAATTCCTCAATGAAGTACAGCACTGCCCTCCAGATACTACAGAGGGACCTGTGGTTGTGGAGTCCAGCGGGGACGAATTGATAATGTGTGATGAGAGGAAGTACACACTGTAGGGGAAGAGGAATCAGAGGTTGAGGATGAGGACGACATCTTGCCTCAGTAGAGCCTGTTTAGTCTGTACAGGGAGAGATGAATAGCTTTTTTGGTGTGGGGGCCCAAACAAACCAATCATTTCAGCCAAAGTTGTTTGGTAGGCCCTGTCGCTGAAATGATTGGTTTGTTAAAGTGTGCATGTCCTATTTCAACAACATAAGGGTGGGTGTGAGGGCCCAAGGACAATTCCATCTTGGAACTTTTTTTTTTGCATTATATGACCAATCAACAGTCGTTTGCCATGTTCAAAAAGTAAAACCAAATTTAAAAAAATTCAAGAAATTAAACCAAAAGTAAAATGCCCTGTCATAATTTAAAACAAGAGGTATTGACGTGCTCTAACTACTGTATTGTTGTTTATATTTTATAAACACTACACTTGAAAGCTTGAGTCTTTCAATAAAAAAGTAACTGTCCATTGCACGAATATTTGCAACTGGGACCAATTTTAGGGTTAAGAAAGTCAACTAATAACACTTCGACGCTGTCTGTCTTATAAACACTACACTTGGAAGTTGGAGGAGGTATTGTGGCCCCGGCACCAAATTTACTACCGGGCCACTCCACTGTGCAGTCCATATTTAGGTGTATCAGATATTAAACAACGGTGACAGTTGATGCCCAATTTTA